>NW_010330300.1:17176-25549 GCF_000700745.2 Antrostomus carolinensis
TGGGGCGGGGGTAACAAGCCCCACTGGGGGCCAGACAACAAGCCTCTCTCTCCCTGGTCCCTTCAGGTCATGGCTAGGAACCCTGGTAGGAACGGTGTGCATGCATAGCTGGTATTGCCACGATGCCAGTGTGTGATGCTTGGTCCGTGAATAAAGAGCATCACTATCTGAAGCTGTCGAGCCTGCGTCACTCACTGCAAGAAGCTGGGGGGGGGGGGGGGGGGGGAAGGAGCCAACTACCAGCTTAAACCAGATTTTACTGGTAGGAGCACCACCACAATCCAGGCTCTCAGGGACTTTACCAGCTGCAGTTGCAGCATCTATACCCTCCTTCAGCCTGGAAAAACAACAATTAGCACGCGTGTGCATTAGTGCATGCGTGTGTTTGCATGAGCCTGCAATGCAAACATACACAATAAACAGAGCGAGGAAGAAAGAGATTGTTGTTTGAAGCTCAAAGAAGCTATTTGTAAAAATCAGTGTGGAAGTGAGAAGGGAACATAGGGAGAACTACTTTCATCTTTCTGGGAGGGAGGGGGAGGGCAGGGAATTAAGCACACACACACCCCCCAAGCAAAGCTCAAGAAGAATTATGCTGCTCGTGATGAATGCACTTTTCTGGTTCTGTGAGAAATCTGACATAATGAAAGTACCTTGAATGCAATTACCGGCACTTGTTTAGCATGGCAGGGCACTGCACTGCCACTGGGCTCACTCCTCTCTGCTCCCAATTAGCATGCCAAGTACTCCAGCCACACACATGGGCTCACGGGTCACGGATTGGCGCGGAAGAGCAGCAACCAGCTACCTGCCCTCCAATGAGGGAGCAAGAGACGTGCTGGAAAGCTCCGGCTTCCTTCATTTTACATCCTCCCATCCCTATCACGCTCTTTTCCTCCACTCCTCCAGGGTCTCTGGAGGCAGTGATAAAAACCGCAAACTCTCCCCCTCCTCTCTCAGCTGGTCTCATTCACGGCTCATGGCAGACCCAGTTTCCTCTGGGGACTCACTAATGAAGACGGCCAACGTTAATCTCTTTCCCCCTCCCTGACGGGTCGATTTATAGTTCCACGGAGAGTCCTGGATTGCAGCCAGAGGGCTTGACACATTCTTCTTGTTCCAAGACGGAAGGGGGGGGAAGAGACAGGCTTGCGCGCACACACACACACACTGAAGACACACGCACGCATTTATGATTTGGATTTAGCTGGAAAATGCAGCTGGAAAACCTGTTTACCTGTTCTGAAACAGCAGCTGAAGGGAACAGTAACCAACAGTGCTTTTGTATGTATGTGTATACTCCAAACTCTTTGTGTTTCCATAGCACCTCTTTCAGCCCAAAGACCCCAAATCACAGGGATCATTCCCTCATCACCAGGATGAAATAAAGCATCAGTTGTGTGCCAGCAGCATTAGCCGTGAGTCATTAGGAGAGGAAGCAAATGATAACTTCTCCAGGATAAACGGCAGGGGGAGGGGATGGGGAAATTTTAGACGGGCAGAAAGTAATGAACTGGAATCTGGCCAGGACACTGAGGTTATTGTCCCTTCATCTCGTGAAAAGTGCGGTGGGATCTTTAACAATCGATTGATCAATGCCTTGGCTCTACCTCTCATCCATAAGAGGTTCAGGCAGTAGATGCAACTTCTCCAAGAGTGATGCTGGTGCACAGGCTCAGGAATGGCTCAGAGAGAAATGCACCCCTCTGGTAACCCCTCACCTGGCTTTCTACAGCACTGCATGGCATTGCCTGCACTGGAGCTCCTTGGACCTGTCATTCCCACAGCTGTACCTTCAAAGGGAACTGGAGAGAAGGAAAGACTCAGATATTTTTTTTTACCACTGAGCTATAAGGGAGCATCCCTTCCTCCCCACCAGCATGCAATTTTTTCCCCACTTGGCAGTCGCCACCGTAACCTCACCACATCCCCTAACTTCATGCTATTTGTTTAGTTCCCCATCTGCACACCGGACTTGCCCGCGATGACAGCACGGCTCTGCTAATAGGGTCAGTCAGTGAGCTACTGCTGCAGAGCCGCAGGGGAGCACAAAACACTGGCTTTATTCCTGTAAGACCTATACATTACCTCCTCGCACCCGCCCCCTCAGGAACCAAGTGGTGGATTTAAAAGGAGCACTGTCAAGTCATTTAGGCCCATTATTTTGCACTAGAAGAAATGGCCTTTACAAGGCTCAATGGAAGCACACTCTCATTCCATCTTTAAGTAATCTTGAAGGTTTCAATTGCAGGGCTGTAAACCACAATGCAAAAAAGCACAGACAAATAGATCAGATCAGATATGAGACTGCCCAGACACAAGAGTTCCACTTGCCAAGCTGACTGCAGAGCAAAAATAGAAATGAACGCTGCGCATAATTATAGTATTTTACATTTCCACTGCACTTTCCATCCTGAAAGATCCCCAAGCGCACACACATGTGCATACAGAGAGGCAGGACGTTGGGAAAATTCACTTGCTTGTGAAAGAGACCAAGAAATTGCGGTCCAGTAATAACAGCTTGTACCGAACCAAAGCCTTCATTAACACGCACGCTCGCACACACACATACACACGAGCTCACAGAGAATCATTATAATGTGAAACAAGACTAAGCCAAGCCACAGCAATCTGTAGATCAGTGGCTCCACCACTTCTGCTGCTGCTCAGCATTTCCCCCAAAACAGAAGATTAGAAACTGATCTTTTATTAGCTCTCGGCCTCCTCTTCCCAGCAAAGCCCAAGGTGCCAATTCCACTTTGCTACCGCAGGGCAGGGGCAGCTCTGCAGCTGTTGATCCCCAGCCTTCCCCTCTCCCGCTGTCAAGCGCTTCGCAGCCTGTAAGCACACACGTGGTCCAGCCCTGTGGGCTGCAAGGGCCCCATTCTGCAGACAGCAGAGCATCTGAACCAAAGCCAGGGCCAGTGCCCTAACCACGGTGCTCCTCTTTCCTTCCTGACAAAAGAGCTGGTGTCAGGTACAAAGGCCCGTTCTCTACTTGCGTGCCACCCAAGATGCTCTGAGTGAAGATGAAAAGGGCCAGGAAAAAAGAGCGCTGGAAGATAAGCAGAAGCAGAGACGTGACACTCTGGCAGAAAACTACAACTTTCTCAGGAGGCTGGGAGGCCAGGGAGAAAAGAGCAGGCGCTAGTTCATGCCTCAGCCTAGGATGTCGGGTGACTCCCTTCTCTTTCCTGCATGTCTGTGGCAAGTCAGATTTGTCTTCCACATATTAAATATCTCAGAGCAGTTTTAAACTCCCATCTGAGCACACAGGCATTTCGATGCTGACTCGTGGCCAAGTATATGAAGAATGGCGGTAGGAAGTTCAAAAGGAGACAGAGAAGGCAGCAGCTCTGAGGGCACTACAAAAAAGAACTGATAGGTCAGGAGGAGGAAAGGAAACAGTCTGAGGTTATGAAATGATGCAACAGCTGGCTAGATAGGGCTGGGATTTTTTTTTTTTTAAATGAAAAACAGGAATCTCACCAACAATACAATGTAATCAAGTTTAGTATGCAACTACCCATTCAGGGAAGAGCATTCCAGCTAGTAGCCTTAGCCCTGACACTAGCATGAGGCTGATACCTGCTTTTGGTGCCCCTCACAGAAGAATCCGTTCACTCAGCAACACGCTGCAGTCATGTCTGAGGCTCGGTGAACAACTGGCATGTGTTCCTCTCAGAGGAAATTTTGAGGAAGGAAGAGATTTTGTCAAGGACACTGCAGCAACACCCTCTCCTATACGTAGGGAGCCATGAGATTGTTAATGTCCAGAGAGGAGTCCAGGTTTTAATAAGGTCACATTTGAAAGAGCCCCACATAATAAGCTGCATGGAAGTCAATTTATCGACCTTAGGATACAGGACTAAGTCAAGCCTGCTGGGATTCAAAGTTGTGGTTGCAGGGGGCACAGGTAATTCACATCTGATGCTACTAGAGGCCAACCCCTCTGGCTACAAATGGAAGACCAATGCGATTTCTTAAATTTCATTTAGTTTAATAGTCCAGTGCATTATTCAGGAATGCAAGGAAGAGGTTCCTTAAAACAGGATTTTTATTTTGACAATGTCACTTTAACAACAAATAGCTGGCTGCTCAGTTCCCCGAGCAGGGAGACAGCAGGTGCTCAGCTGGCTGATTGAGCAGCAGCCGCAACCGTCACCGGGAGCTGCTGGGTGCAGTTCACAGGCTGCAATTCCCTACTCCCCACAACGGGAAAGCAGATTCCCGAGGAGGGGGAAGGGCTAATGGGAGTGAAAGAAGAAGCACAATGACAAGCTTGGGGTGAAGGATTATTAAATTAATGAACAAGCCTCACTGCCATTTCATAGGGACACCCTCGTTGGACCCCGATGGGCACCCATGTCAGCTGCCTTTCCCCAGCCTTGTGTGCTCCCCTTCCTTAATTAAACACCGGAATTAAACACCACGGTCAGGAGACTCCTTCCCCTGCCAGAAATAACATGCCCACTTTTTACCTGCACACAACATCAGTAAGATACTCTGCGGTCTTCCGAGACCCTCCCCAATGGCTTCCTTTTATGAAAACAAATCAGTGTCTTCAACTCTGCCTTAGTAAACAACTAGAAAGCAAGAAAACCACGTTGCACAGCCTTGTGCTCATGAAGCCTACAGAAAAGCAGGCTATGGCAATACATCTTAGCAGAAGGGATGTTACAGCAAGTGGCTTGTGGCATGCAATTGATAGAGATGACCGTAAAATAATCTTTAAAATTAAAAATAGATGGGTGCATGTCATTTTGTGGTTTGTTTTTTTTTTTTTTTTTTTTTAGTTTGGGGATTTTATTTTTAAAAGTGTACTACATAAAGAATGTTAATACAAAAATTCTGGCCATTTCCTTTACCTCCCCCATCTTCCCCATCTAGCAATGGAAGTTTTTTCTGGGCTGAAAGACTGACAATCAGTGGACCAAAAAAAAAAAAACCAGAAAAAAAAAGATCTTCTCCTCCTAAACAATGAGAAATTGATGTTAAAAGGGAATAGGATTTTACTCAGCCCACATCAAATTCTGGTTGGTCTTCATTTGCTTTTGCTACTGCCTGTACCAAGACTTATATTTATTCAGTTTTAAGCTGAAGACAGCCAGTAGACTCAAAACTCTCTTACCTACAATTAAAGTATTAGACCTCACAGAAACATCTGTTATACCTCAGCAGCAGTTCTCTAACTAAGCCCCTCAAAAAATTACAACACAGAGCACACATTATTCTTTATTGTAGCCTCAGATATTTCAGGCTTGATGACAGTACCATTTTTTAAATCCATTGTGGCGAGGTGGAAGGCAGAGATAAACTGGTACCAGCCCAGTGTAAAACAAACATTCCCTTTGGGTCATCTTTAAAACTAATCTGGACACCACACTAGAAAGTACGCTGAAAGAGACAAACAAAAACCTTCCAATTGTTTTATAAGCAGACTATCAGTGGAAGAGGCCCGAGTAAAAATAATACTATATGACTGCATTAACTGACTGTTATTGTTGGCTACTCAAGCAAAGTAGGGCTTCAACAACCCAGTATTTACAGGACTGGGAGCCTGGTGGGTCTCTGGTTTTGATTTTGTGCCAATTCACGTTCACTCATGCTCTTGGATAAGTCATGATGCCGTCAGCAACTTCAGCTCAGCTGGAAAACTGGGTTAAGAAAGCAGTGGACGCTCACTGAAAACTAGGGCTTGCCTGCACAGGGACGCACAGGAGAGGGAAGCTGAAGTACTTTAAGCAGACGGGTAAAATGGCATTAAACCTTTGCATGGACAGATTTATACAGAACGCAAATGTGTCCCCGATTTGCCTGCTTCACTACTAAACTGATTTTTACTAAATCAGCTGAAAGTTAATTTAAATCTAAATAAGGGTACAGTCGGATCAGCCAAGCAATCTGGTCAGTGCAGGCTAACAAGTTGCCGTCCTTTCAGTTAGGTATCAGTAACTCACCATATGTGCTTCCAGTCTTCTGTAACGCAAAGAAACTTACAGTATCCTCAGAGAAATCTCCCACAAATTGTTTTTGTGCTACTTAAAAATCAGAGGGGACAGTTTGGCTGGGAGTCAGCAATCTGGTACGTTGGCAGGGGCAGGCTACAAAGGACATCCCTAGAGTTGCCAGTCTAGCACCGTTCCTCGGCTCCAAAATTAAATAGACAGTCAAACTTTTAATCATCCCAAAAAAAGACAGAAATATGGCTTTGACCCTACTGGGATCCTGCCTCAGGAACACCCAGAGACGTAGTCTGCAAGAAGGGGCATTCATCTGCAGCAGGACGTTTTCCAGCAGCAGTCACTTGATGGAAACAAGAAGCCAGGCAAGGACTGTTGGCAACTCTCACGCATGCTACTCCAGAACTGGGCAGGGACTCAAGAAAACGACTTCCCAACCTCTTCCCAACAGTGACCCCAGCCGTGCACCTGCCTCAACAGATGCTGGCACGCCTTTACAGCCTTGACAAGGAGACGCCTCTCGTGCATTCGCTTCCTCTCTTGCAGGAGGCCCCCCAAACCATGTGGGCTCCACACTGGGTGGACAGACCTCTTGTGAGGGGACATGGAGAGCTGAGCTCATCACTGAGTACAAGGGAACTTCTAGAGGACCAACAAGTTGCTGGTACCAGGGAAAATGCTGTTTTAGCATCCACCTGATTTTCTGTCCTTCCTGCTCCAGGTTAACATCACCCTCGACTGCGATTTTGAAAGAACGAGAGTGCAAGGATCCACACTGGGTGGACAGACCTCTTGTGAGGGGACATGGAGAGCTGAGCTCATCACTGAGTACAAGGGAACTTCTAGAGGACCAACAAGTTGCTGGTACCAGGGAAAATGCTGTTTTAGCATCCACCTGATTTTCTGTCCTTCCTGCTCCAGGTTAACATCACCCTCGACTGCGATTTTGAAAGAACGAGAGTGCAAGGACGGAACAGCCTGTCAACATGTCACCAGCGTCATCCTCTCCCAGCTGCTCTATCTGATCAGCACGCACCAGCACCGGGGCTCCTGGCTGCTTGCTCTCTCCCCCTCTCACCAGGGCTATGCAGCATCAGTTCTTTGCCAGCAGCTCTCGCTCTCCTCGTGTGTGTTCCTCCTCACAGCTACACCAAGCACACCTCTGCTGCGACCCGCCACCCAGCACCACAGCCCTGGCTGCTGGGCTCCTGACCTCCAGGACCCAGAGCTGCCCCAGCCTGGCGGGCCCCGGCCCTCCGCACATTTGGAACAGGAAAGCAGCAAAAACCCCCACGGTCCCGGGAGCCGGCTCAGACCACCAGTCTCATCCTGTTTGCAGCTTAACTAGCAGGTTAAGGCTGGAAGAGGAAAATGCCCAGCACCCCCCACCTGCACCTCTCTCTGCAAGCCCACCAGCTCCCCCCCAGCTTGTCACCATAGCATAAACCCTTTTGTTTCTCTTCAGAAATACAGCAATTATTTCAGAAAAATCTCTCCCTTCACCACTAGTAGAAATACCACAGTCTGAGACAGTAGCTCTCTTGATGATCGCAGACGGTGGAATATTCCAGAGAAAGAGGAAGATTTGGGGAGGGGGAGGGGAGGAGGTATCTGGGATCCAATCTTCTTCCTCTCCCTGCCAATCTCCCTCCATCTCTAGCAGATTTCATTTGTATCATCAGGATTTCTGTGAAATTTTCACCCAACCCTCCCTCCCTCTCTTCCATTTCAACTCCTGGCTAAGCTCAGTCAAAGGTGCACAAAAATAACACGCTGCTCCACTTTTCTCACAGGCTGGACAAATAATTTGTCTTCAGCTAGCCACATGCAAGCCATTAAAAATATATTAACATACCCAGTAGGGTCTGTCACTTTTTCTTTTCTCCCCCCCACTCCCCTCTTCTTAAAGACAGAGAAGGAAGGAATCTTGCCACCATAACAAGAGGTTTTCATCAAGTCTCATTACCTCAAGCACAGCCGCGCACCACAGCCCCCACAGAGAACAGCCTTCGGTTCCCGCTGTCATTAAAGGAACGAAGATCTTAAACAAAAATTAAACCCAGGACAGCGTGAAGTTGGGAGCACACAAATGGATCAGGCAGGAAAGGGTGCATGAAAGCCAAGCAGAAGAGCAGGAGCAGAGCCACTAGACAGGGCTCTCCTCAAGCAGCTTTGGAGGGACGGGGCAGGTTAAACACGTCCCGCAGAGCGGAGCAGGGGCAAGCATTATTGAAGTTTCAAGCCAGCACCCAGAGGTGTGCTATATTTCCCAGAAACTTAGTAACACAGCAACGTCCTGGAATGTTAATAAGGCTCAGGGCAAAACCAGACCAGGAATTACGATAATGCATTGGGTTTGCATGGCCAGGGGTTGGGGGGGGGCATAGGGGCGGCTTCTGTGAGAAGCTGC
>NW_010330301.1:0-6202 GCF_000700745.2 Antrostomus carolinensis
GGCAGCGACACCCCCTTCCCACCCCCCGACCTCCGGGGTGAGCTGCTCCCCGGTCCCGGAGCGCTGCCTGGGCTGCAGGGCCGCGGCCGCTGCCCCCGGGTTGTTTTTTCACTGTTTCGGGGGGTTTTTCACCTCCCGGAGCTCGGCCGGTGCTGGCCGCGCCGTTCCTCGGGCTCCTCCGGTCGCAGAGGTCCATTTTTGAGTCCTGGCTCTCAGCTGGTCCCACCGGCACCTTTCAGGCCATATCTGGGTTAAATCAGACTGTGTGCGTGTGTAATAGATCATAATTTGATTTTTCATGTTTTTTGCGGGGGGTTTTGACCCGGCGGGGAGGGGATCCAGGTTTCCGTGGCTCACACCGAAGCTGTTGGGAGAGGTGGTGGTGGTGGCAAGGTCAGAGGTGGGGGGCACCCTCCTGGGGACCCCTTGGCATTGGGTGTGTGTGGGGGGACCCGAGCGAAGGACCTCAGCGGCTTTGGCTGTGCAGGGTTTGAAAATAAATGTCACTGTGCTGGTGTTATTAATGGACAGAAACTGGGGTAGGAGTTGGAGCCACAAATGGAATCAGTGCAACATGTAATCTTACAGAAAGATGACTTCTTGAGGAGTACCCTCCTGGGGACCCCTTGGCATTGGGTGTGTGTGGGGGGACCCGAGCGAAGGACCTCAGCGGCTTTGGCTGTGCAGGGTTTGAAAATAAATGTCACTGTGCTGGTGTTATTAATGGACAGAAACTGGGGTAGGAGTTGGAGCCACAAATGGAATCAGTGCAACATGTAATCTTACAGAAAGATGACTTCTTGAGGAGTCTAATGAGGGCTCCCTTCTTAATTTGAAGGCCTTGTTTTGCACTAGTTAAAAAAAAAAAACAAACTAGGAAGTGAAAAAGAGAAACTGAGAGGGACCCAAGGTCTTTTTTGCCTCTTGATCTCTCACTTAAAAATTAATATTTTAAAAACTGAAGCTTGTTTTCATAATGTACTTCATTTTCTCTCTCAAAAAACAACAAAGGAGAAAGTTGTGATTCCAGTCCTGTCCAGAGCTATGCACGTTTGAAGCCAAGCATGTAAACACTTCCTAGCAGATTTTTGGTATAAAGCACAATTTTAAGAATGATGGGAGAATAAACATTTAGAATTTCTCTTCTCACCCTGACACTTAAAAGCAAACAGCCTGCCAAAATACTTGAGCGGTGAAAAAAAATCTGGTGGCTGGTAGTATAGCAATTTCTGTAGCCACCAATGGTGAGATCATGGTAAGCAAAGTTAAATTTTGGAATGTGCAGTAGGAACACACAATGCTCTGTGCTGGTTTGGGTGATACCAGGAAACATTTGCTCAGGATAAGATGACTGAGAATTGGATAAAAACAAAATTGTTGGGAATTTAAAGCGTGCTTTGTTTTTCCTGTATTCGATGTGCAGACATTTCTGGTGACTTATAGCACCTCCCAGTACCTGAAGGGGCTCCAGGAAGGTGGGGAGGGACTTTTCATAAGGGCAGTTAATGACAGAACAAGGGGAAATGGGTTTAAGCTGAAAGAGGGGAGGTTTAGATGAGATATTAGGAAGAAGTTCTTCACTGTGAGGGTGGTGAGACACTGGAACAGGTTGGCCAGAGAAGCTGTGGCTGCTCCTCCCTGGAAGTGTTTGTGGCCAGGTTGGATGAGGCTTTGAGCAACCTGGTCTAGTGGAAGGTGTCCCTGCTGCTGGCAGGGGGGTTGGAACTGGATGAGCTTTGAGATCCCTTCCACCCAAACCATTCTGTGATTTATGACTCTTGTACTTTCTTTGTATTACGGTGTAAATTCAGGGACCCATGACAACGTCCCGTCTAGGAATCGTGGAAAATTCTGTGGCACTGCAGCAGGTTTCTGGGAAGAGCTGGATGTGAAGCAGAATGGTACCAGACAGGTGGTGGGAGGTTCCTGCAAACCTCAGCCTGATGTGGAGCGTTTGTTCTGGGGATGGCAGGGAGCACTGAAACATCCTCTTCCTCAACCCGGTGCTTGATCAAACCTTGGTGGTGTTGTAGGAGGAACAGGTTGAATTTCTAAGTTGATAGTTTAGAAACTGGAGGCTGTCAAAAAATTAATAACAGAGAGAAAAACATCTATGAAAGCTTATGTTGTGGTCTGGATTTTTGGGCTTGGTCTGGATTTTTGGGCTTGGTCTGGATTTTTGGGCTTGGTCTGGATTTTTGGGCTTGGGTTGGATTTTTAGGTTTCATCAGGATTTTTAGGTTTGGATTTTTAGGCTTGGTTTAGATTTTTTGTTTTAATTTGTTGGGTTTTTTTCCTAGTAAGCAAGCATCCTCATCTATGGGTTTTAAATTATTTTTAGACATCTCCAGGCTGCTGTCACGAGTGGCACAGCCTGTTTTGCAGTGCTTCCCTGTGGAGGAAGGCTGACGCCCTTGCTGCCCCCCTTTTTGGGGTTCCAGTGAGGCTGTTACCAACCAGCAGTGCCTCTGAGCGGGGCTGCCTCCCACCCCTGACTCACAGTTTGCTGGTTGGACTGGGAGTCAGCTGGAGTGAATTAAATTCTCGCTGTCCCCAGATAGTGCTGTCCCGAGCTTAGAAGGAGGAATCACTTAGTGACGCTTCCCCCCCTCTTTGGTAGGGAGATATCCCAGGCGTAGCTGGTGGTGTTTTTCCGTGCTCTGTGGAAGGAACACTTGATTCCTGGGAGTTTTATTGGCGATCAGCTGAGGTGTCGAAGCGAAACTAAAACTTATCTTCTTCCCTGAGGTGCAGAAGGACATTAAGTGGTACTGAAGAACTTCAGCAAAGTGTTCTAATTGATGAGAGCTCGAGGCTGGGGCAGCAGGATGAATCATAGAATCCCAGACTGGTTTGGATTGGAAGGGACCTGAAAGCTCATCCAGTCCCAACCCCCCTGCCAGCAGCAGGGACACCTTCCACTAGACCAGGTTGCTCAAAGCCTCATCCAACCTGGCCACAAACACTTCCAGGGAGGAGCAGCCACAACTTCCTTGGGCAACCTGTTCCAGTGTCTGACCACCCTCACAGTGAAGAACTTCTTCCCAATATCTAATCTAAACCTCCCCTCTTTCAGCTTAAACCCATTTCCCCTTGTTTTGTCATTAACTGCCCTTATGAAAAGTCCCTCCCCAGCCTTCCTGGAGCCCCTTCAGGTACTGGGAGGCCACTAGAAGGTCTCCCCGGAGCCTTCTCTTCTCCAGGCTGAACAGCCCCAACTCTCTCAGCCTGTCTTCATGAGTTTTCTTACTCTGTGTTCCTGATAATAAGGTGTGTAGAAGTGTAAGTGTAAAAGCTGTAGATTATATGTTAGGGAAAATGACTTCACATACATAATAAGTAGTATGTTGGGTTTTTTTGTTTTAACACAGTGGCTTGGAGTCTGAAGTGTTAGTGCCTGAAGGGCAATAGCTTAGAAACAGTGTAATAAGCTCAGCCATAAAAATGGGCAAACTGGAATGCCAAGAAATAGAAGAGTATCTTGTTATAGTCAATGTTTCTGGAATAATAGTAGAACGACAAGAATAACTGGGAAACTTGGGTGTAAATGACACGGGGGGGGTTGGGGGGGGGGAAGGAAGAGGCTGGGGGGGTGAGAGCAAAGGAGGAGGCGAGTGGCTGACAGAACTTTTGAGAACTTTGCATGGAGGAATGTTTGTGGGAGGTCTTGTTGTTTTGCTGGATGCACAATGATTGAAAAACTCATTGAGGAGAGCAGAGTTAAGAGACTGTGTTAATGAATGATGTCAGCTCTCCATCTGAGCAGTCCAATGTGGAGCCAGGGTTCAGAGCAGCCCTCTTTCACTCCTAGCCCTATTTATAGGGTAACACAGCTCTGTTCTTAATTACGTTTGATGGGCTGGGGAATGGGTTTGACTGTTTGTTACCTCCTTTTCACGGAAAATCTACAGATGTCCATGGGTTTATATAAGGATCAGGGAAAGAATGTGGCCTCTGTGTGACCAATAGTAGCAACAAAGGAACTTAAGTGTCTTCTTTGATTCAGTATTATTAGAAGCGAAAGTATGTTGTCTTTTCTGTCTGCTGCTGCATTTCTAGGGCGCTTGTTTCTTTAATTGTGCTTTTTTTTCTTCCCCTCTCCCTGTTTTCCTCCCACCTTCCTCCCCTCCCCCTGGGATGGACTTCTCTGCTCGTTGTTTTGATCTGCCAACACAGTCAGCAGTGCAATAACCAATATTGACATTATTATTACATGCCTTGGCTATTTTTACCTGCCTGTTAACTCTGCTATGGGGGGAAACTCGGGCAAGTAAATATTAGTTATCTTGGGAAATGAAGCTTTCAGAGCCAAGGTTAAAAATCTCAGACTAAAAAAGCTTGGATTTTGGTGGCATTGGGATGCCACACACATTATAAACCTGGTGTTAGGATCAGGTCTGGAGCGGGGTGTTTGACATCACAGGTTGAATTTGCAGTGGTGTTCTCTCTCTCTCTTTTTTTTTGCTTATTAATGCCGGTTAGTCCTAGATAAAGCTGAGACAGTGCAAGTCGTTACAATAATAAATGGCCACGTCTCGGCGCCTAAAGCCCAACTCAAATTGTCATCTTTGGCTGGGGTCGCTTCAAACTAAACACCATGTGGCACCGCCTGAGCTTTGGAAAGGGAGTTGTCAGCAAAATGAGGATGAGCTAGCTTAGGAGAACATCATGTCAGAAGAAGGAAGTTAACATCATTAGCCTGAGCATGGAAGCTCTGCAGCTGTTGAGCTGTGACTGCTGACTGGTTTTACCCTCTTAATTTCTCTTTCTTTGCATTTACCTTGTTTTCTCAGTCTGTGTGCAGGGATTGTGAGCTCTGCGGGGCAGCAGCCGTGGTGCCTGGTGCCAGGGGAGCAGCCTGTCCCTGTCCTGGTGCCTCTGGATGTCACTGCACTAGAAATACCCAATTTCTTACCGTGTGGTTAAGGACACAATCTTATCTGTACAGAAGGGGAAACTGGAAGGCTTTGAGAAAATAACATTATGGTTAGATGGCAAAGTTCAAGAAGTTATTTCATAGAATCATGGAATGGTTTGGGTTGGAAGGGACCTTAAAGCTCACCCAGTTCCACCCCCCCTGCCAGCAGCAGGGACACCTTCCACTAGACCAGGTTGCTCAAAGCCTCATCCAGCCTGGCCTTCAACACTTCCAGGGAGGAGCAGCCACAGCTTCTCTGGACAACCTGGGACACTGTCTGACCACCCTCACAGTGAAGAACTTCTTCCTAATATCTCATCTAAACCTCCCCTCTTTCAGCTTAAACCCATTTCCCCTTGTTCTGTCATTAACTGCCCTTACGAACAGTCCCTCCCCAGCCTTCCTGGAGCCCCTTCAGGTACTGGGAGGCCACTAGAAGGTCTCCCTGGAGCCTTCTCTTCTCCAGGCTGAACAGCCCCAACTCTTTCAAACAGGCAGAGCTTGGAACTATTTCCTTACCTGGGCAAAGTAAGAAACTTTTCATCAGCTTTTGTTCTGGTAGGTGGCATGGTGGGCAAGCTACATGGTTTGCAAAGAAAACTTCCCAAACATATTGATTCCTTGAATTCAAGGTTTGTGTTGAGCTGGCAGATGTCTCTGCTGTTCTTCCCAGTGTGCCTGTGCTACTTGTGTCTCTCTCTTTTTTTAATTTTATTTCAGTTCTGCAGTGTGCTGCTATTCAGAGCATTGTGGCCCGCAGTGACACTGATAACTGTTAAAGTCACTTTGATTCTGATTTTGTTTGGCAGAATTAGGAGCAATAGCAGCAAAGCAAAGACTGGCACTTCTTACTGGGAGAGAGACAAAATAAAGCGATGACTACGGCAGTGGAGATGGTTGTTCTTGGTGCAACCTACAGGAAGGAAGAAGGAAATAGAACACAAGATATTTCAGTTTCAGTTTTGTCTTTGATTTTTTTCTGTGGTAGACTTACCTGTGTTAACAACACCCATGATGGGTATGCCGTGGCACTTTGTGATAAGTGACTTGGGTTCTCTTCTGCGTGGCAATTTCTTCCTTTCGTTTCACTCCTCCTTGCAAAACCTACAGATTGTTTCAGCTTCTTACTTACATGTGCAGCGGGGTGGGATGAGAAAGCTTCTGTTTCTTTAGAATCACAGACTGGTTTGGGTTGGAAGGGACCTTAAAGCTCATCCGGTTCCAGCCCCCCTGCCAGCAGCAGGGACACCTTCCACTAGACCAGGTTGCTCAAAGCCTCATCCA
>NW_010330301.1:6382-11363 GCF_000700745.2 Antrostomus carolinensis
CCTTCCTGGAGCCCCTTCAGGTACTGGGAGGCCACTAGAAGGTCTCCCTGGAGCCTTCTCTTCTCCAGGCTGAACAGCCCCAACTCTCTCAGCCTGTCCTCACAGCAGAGCTGCTCCAGCCCTCGCATCATCCTCCTCTGGTGGCCTCCTCTGGACTTGTTCCAGCTGCTCCAGGTCTCTCTTGCGATGGGGGCTCCAGAACTGGACGCAGTACTCCAGGTGGGGCCTTACAAGAGGGGAGTAGAGGGGCAGAATCCCCTCCCTCGGCCTGCTGGCCACAGGTTTAGCTGTTTACTTTTCATTTTCTTCCTTCAGAAGATCCTCTGGCAGGCCATTTAATATAATTCTTTTCTGCTAAGTTGAGTATCTTTATTTTGGGAAGGCTAATTGAGACTATAAGGTAACAGGTTGAAAACTCTATCCCATCTCCCTGAGCCAGAGGACTAAGGGCACAGTTCCACAGCGACATCAACGGGCCCGAGTCCATCTGTTGGCATTAATATTTGTGTGAGTGTGTGGAGAGCAGAGAGGCTGAACACTGACCCTGCTTGGAGGGAGTAGTTCTCATCAGCTCTCCCAACCAGCTCGATGTGTAGTTGCATAAACAGCACTGACACCGAGGGAGGATACGGCAACGTGTGACCCAGGAAGGAGAAGAATAAAAGGAGCTGGGTTTAAATAGGGTGTGGTTTAATTTAACTAATCTAAATTTGCAGTGCAACTTGTTCCTGGTTTGTTCCACACTTAGAGGGAGCTGGTTTGTCAGAAGACTATCCCCCTTTCTTACTTTCCTGCTCGTTTTTTACTGGTTTATTTTACTCCACAGGCAGGGTAGGGACAGCTGAGCATCGCTGCTGGAACAGTTGAGATATGAAGGGGTTATAAATAGTGTTAACAAAAGCCGTGATTCCCTGTTAGATTAGATCAGACTAAGCCTAGTGAATAGAATATCCAGGTCATCCTCAAAGTCCCAAGACCTCAGCTTCTGAGCCAGAGTCCCCGATTAATGGTCAACAGATGCTCAATCAGCACTCTGTTTAACAAATTAGAAAACACTGAATGATGGATTTCAACTTAGTTCTGTCGCATGTTGTCACTTTTTTTAATACAGAAGATTGTTTTTCTTAGTGCTCAGGGTTTTTTTCACCATTTCTGCGTTCTCCCAGTCCTTTACCATGTTACTTTTTAACATTACATTGTCTGTGAAATATCCTAAATTTTCTTTTTATCTTTTTTATTTTCTTCCATGACTTTCTAAGCTTTTTTTTCCCCTCCCCCAACATTGTTATTTCAGACTCTGCCTTCGCTTTCAAGAGGCTGGAGACCTCTCACTGAAGTTCACACATCTGTGATGTAAATGCCTACTTCTGAGGTAACCTTTTAGGATTCCTTTTTTAGTCAATGGGGAGAAATGGATCCTTATTTTCTTTTGATGCAGAAGTCTGAAATAGAGCTGAGTTTTGCCGTAGAAGTGCTCGTTTCTCTCCTCCTGCAAAGAAAGTCTGGGTGACTAATTCAGATTAGTCATCCATAGTATAAATATCTCCACGTTAGGTGAGACAGATCTGATTGCAAAAGACTCAACTTGCTTGGCAAAGGTTCTGATGGGGACCTCCTTGTCTCAGTGAGGTTATCTTCTTGCCCTTGATGGGTTGTGAGAAGGTGACTGAGACCTTGGATGAGTTTTGCTGGGCCCTTAGCTCTGCTTGATGAATCTTCTTCCTCTTTCATAGCTGACTGATAAGTTTGAGGTTGAAAGCAGTGTCTGTAAGTGATTCAGAATCATGGAGTTACCTATTTAAGACCAATACTATAAAACAAACTGAAGTTTTTGTCATATACATGACCAGCACAGTTGGTTTTCCAGATTCTGTTGGAGTTGTACAGCTGGTAGCCAGAGGAGTAGCTGCACGTTGTGATCATCTGAGTCATAAATCAGCAGTAGGCTCCATGGTGCAGGAGACAAGATTTCTCCATGTTTCTTCAGAGCTTTGTATGAACAGGGCCCAAAGCTGAGAAGTAGTTTATCACTGGTTTACTAAATGTAAATACTGAGGTTTTTTCCTTTCTAAAGACTATTTAATTCTGAGTGGGGACTGCTGCCTGAGCTGAGTTTTGTGAAGGCTCCAGGATGAAGTAGCAGAGTAGTTTACAAAAATATGAAGGGACTTGAGGATGCCAGATTTTTGCAGAACAATGTAAAATGTTTTAGGGATGCAGTACCAGGAATAAATGCATATTTGATTTCATTGATGTTACACTGTACCCACTGTTTCCTCTTAGAAAACAGGCAACTAATTTCATTACTTCTGTTTTTTCCTGTTAACTTTTGTCATCTTTGTTCTTAGCTGACTGCAGTCCCTGTAAAATAACAGTTACAAGTGTTCAGTGTTCATATCTATGTTCATATCAATGCTCATATCTAACTGCTGTCAGTGCAGCAATTTTCATCCAGTGTGTCCATGGCCTCCCTTGTCCTCTTTTTTCCCTTCCATTTTAAATAGCAAAGCTGCTAAAGAATGTTTTATCATGCAGGAAAAAAACCTGCTTTGACTTCATTTTTCATGAGTGCAATTTTTTTTGACTCGGTTGAAGTGAGCTTTTAAATGCTGTTTTTTAAAATACCTGGAAGAAAATCTTGGAATGAAGCAGTACAGTTCCCAAGAACAAAACTATTTAATTATTTTTAGTCTTAAAACAGCGAGTAAAAAATATTTAGTGCATAGTTGGGGTTTGGCTAGATGCTTGAGTTTTTACAAGGAGCTGTGAAGTGAAACTGAATCACCTAGTAGTCACAGGAGACGTTTGCCATGTGAGGAAAAGGCTGTTGCATAATCCCAGTTTGTTGTTAGAGCTGGTGGAGCTGTGCCCCGGTCATGAATATATTTATTTCAGGAAAAGCAAAAACTTTAGCAACATCACTAACAACCAAACAGCAGATCTAGTGTTTGGAGAAACAGGAAGATCTCAAGAGGTCTTTGAGAAAAAGAAACGGTTTTCTGCTGACTTATGTGTTTTAAGTTTTTAATACATGAAAAACACTTTTTTTGCTGGAAGGAAATGGCTACAATTTATGTATATTGGTGGGTTTAAATTCCAGCTGCCTAATGGGGAAGAGATGGGGGGAGACCAGGCAGTGTTGATGGAAGCTCTGTGAAAATTCATCTCGGTGTGTGAAGTAATAAACCAAAAGAACATTGAAAGTGTAATTACTGGAACGGATGGAGTGCCTGAAAATGGCAAAATATTATCTGTTAGTGTTAGAGACAATTTTGAGGTATGTGATTAAAGAAAATAGCAGGGCAGAGAAGATAAAAACCATACTGGGTAACCTGCTGTATTTTAAAAAAGCAAGAGGATGTCTGATGGTACGTGTGGAATTCTAAATGCGTTTCTTGTTCACACTTTTTTGGCGTGTGTGTCACTTGACAAGCTTGATGTCAGAGATATCAATTAGGCCAAGAGTTAATGTGGGTGTTTAACCTGTTAAATAAGAGGGGAAAACATTTCTTTATGTGTAATGCTGAACACTAGCTCAATATACTGGGGGAGTATACTGGTGGGATTGGGAGAAGACCCTCCTCGTGCTCCCGGAGTCCCGTGTTGTTGGATTCTGTCCCTAATTCCGAGGCAGCGGGTGCTGCCTGCTCTCAGGGGGTGAATGCCACAAGCTGTTCCTCTGTGATGATATTTCTTACCTGAAACCCAGGATGTTTCCCTTTCCCTTACCACATCTTTGCTCTTCCTTGGACTGTGACACGCGGATCTGGAGGGGATGTTGGCTCCCAAGGTTAAGTCTGTCCTGAGCGAGTGAATGCGATGCAGAGAGAGGGGTGGAGGAGCTGTAGGGCGGGATGGAGTCCCCTTACATCACCCCCAGCTCAGTGCCAGGCTGATGTGCCTTCTCTGTTTGCGAAACTTGAGCTGGTGTCTCTGGACGACATTGTACTGCACTCGTGATGAGATGTGAGGAAGAAATTCTTTGGTGAGCCAGTGTCCCAGGTTGGCCAGAGAAGCTGTGGCTGCTCCTCCCTGGAAGTGTTTGTGGCCAGGCTGGATGAGGCTTTGAGCAACCTGGTCTAGTGGAAGGTGTCCCTGCTGCTGGCAGGGGGGTTGGGACTGGATGAGCTTTCAGGTCCCTTCCACCCAAACCAGTCTGGGATTCTATCAAGTCGGGTTTTAAATTAACTGGAAGATATTTCACGTGAACTGAGTTGCTCATGAGGCCCATTGAGGTGCTGGGTGCTGTTGTGAAGGTCACGGTGGTGAGTGTCCTCAGCACTGAAGGGAACTCTTGTCTGTGCAGATATTTCTGTTGCTTATAGTGTGCTTTGAATTTCTGACTTGGGAGTTGTTATTGAAATAGACTTTGTTATATGTGAATTAATATCTTACCGGGACTCTTTGCAGCTGAATCTTTAGTTGCAGCACCAAGCAAGCTTGGATACGGTTTGTGACAGTCAGAGGTGATCACTAAGGCGACACTCTATTCCTGTAGCCAGCGTACTTTGCTTTTTCTGAGGTATTTCTGGACATCAGGAGTACCTACTGATGATCTTTTGTGCAAGGTTGATGTTAATTTATTTTCCCAAAGTTTATAAAATCCCTAGAATTCTTAAACTTGGAAAAATAAATGTCATCCTTTTCAGTCAGTTGAAATCTTCACCTTTTGTCTTACAGATTCTGTGCTTTTTTTTTTAGGGGGTTTGGTTATGATTAAGGCCACTTAGTTACAATGTGAACGACTTCTCCGAATTGGTGCTGAAGGCCATAGTTTGATGTGCATTTAAACTGGCACTGCTGCAAAAAACTGTCCCCTCCTTGCCGCTCATACCCCTTCCTCGTAGCCTCGCTCCCCTCCCTCCTTGCTGGCACAAGCATTTGTGCAGCTTTGTTGTGATCCAGCTGAAAATTTTTTTTCCTGCTAATACTGCATGAAAAAGGAAAACATTTTATTTTATTTTTTATTTTATTTTTTATT
>NW_010330302.1:0-857 GCF_000700745.2 Antrostomus carolinensis
TGACAGTCCCGCCCTCCCGCCCCTGATTGGTCTAAAAGCGAATTGGGTAATTTGAATTACCCAATTTTTAATTGGGTAATTTGAAGCGTCCTGTAGGCACAGCGATAACCGGAGGCGCCCCAGCCCCAGTTCGTTCTGAAGGGTAGTCGTCCTTTTTTTTTTTCTCATCAAGGAAGCCTGAAGGGCTTTTAAATTTTTATTTTTCTAGTCTTTGCGTCTCCTGTTTTATTTTTTTCTCAGTTGTTTGACATTCCATTCGTTCTTACAGGGTCTATATTTTAATTAAATGATGTGGCTTTAGCTGTTAAAAAACCAAGCTGATATGAAAGGTAAGGTTTTGGGTTGCAAATAAAGCATTAAATTTATCCAGAAATTCTTTCCTATGTTATTTAGAACAAGAAAATATACGAGACCGGCTTTTTACATATTTAAATTTATTTTAGCAAGTAAACCTGAAAAAAAAAATCCTTGTAATTAAGCTAGTAAATACATTACTTCTTATTTTTACTTTCCGTTTGTAGCAGATTCCTTCTGTAGACTGTTTGAGAAGTATTACTTTGATGAAGCGCACGACTACTAAAAACAAAACGTTAAAAATATGACAAGTGGTTTCTGAAGGAGGAGGTAAAGATAAAGCCTGTGAGTTAAAGAGCATCGTTCAGCATACAACGGGTTAATACGGGATTTTCAAATAGGCCCAATGAGATCGGCCCTTTCCTTCAGCCAATGGACAAGCAGAGCTCGGATATAAAAAGGAGTCGGTGCCGTCTGCGTTCGTCAGTTTTTCCTTATTACTTTCTTCTTACTACAAGGAAGCTCATCTGTGGCAATGGCGCGTACGAAGCAGACGGCGCGTA
>NW_010330303.1:0-954 GCF_000700745.2 Antrostomus carolinensis
GGCGTGGCGCTCGGGCCCGGCCCAGCTCGGGCTCCGCTAGCGAAACAGGCTCGGGGAGGATGGGATGCCCTGTCCCCCCTGCCCCGGACCCTGCCCAGCTCGCTAAACCGAGAGCCCGGTCGCACGGCCTTGTTACTTGGTGAGGCAGGGGTTTCAGATGGCAGCCCCTGCAGCCTTTAGGGCCCGTGGTGATTTATATCCAGCTAATCCACTGCTGTGCAGATTACTGAGCATCCCCAGAGGTGTCCTCCCTGCCAGGCCTGGGAGTACAAACCTTTGTGGCAGGGGGGAAACTGCTACATGAAAAAGAAAAGCCTGGATAATTTGTTTGTACACCGCTGCTCAAGTCAAAGAACTAACAGTGCCTTGGCAGCTGGCTGTGAGGTCCTGTGGCGTCTGATTGCTACAGCTAGCAGCAGAGAACTCCATGCTCACCTCACACAGTATCAGGGTGTTAAAACCGTGTTATTTCCACCACCTTAGGGGTGGGCAAAAATAATGCAAAAGAAAGGGAAAAACTGTCATTGAAAGTCTTAACTCCTATGGTATTTGTTCAGCCTGCTTCGAACTTGTAACTGGTTTGCTATTGTTATTTAAAATCACAGATTTGTTGTATAACTCTTTGCAGTGCAAGGGTTGAGAAATACTACTGGGAAACGGAGAGAAGTTTTGTTTGCGCGTGCCCTGCACCTTCTGATAAGCCTACGCCAGTCTGTGTACAAGCCAGTGCCATTTGTAATTCTGAAAAAACACATTGACAAAATGCAAACTCAATAGGCAATGACATAGTTACATCATGTAGACACACGCTTATCTTCTGTGCCTACACACCAAACAGACTTATTGTTAGAAATGTTCAAGTCCTGCTCTGGTAATCTAAAACTTCAAATTTTTCCTTCCTACCACCAAAAAACCCCCAAGAACTCAATGATAGGACCAGGGGAAATGGCAGGA
>NW_010330304.1:0-212 GCF_000700745.2 Antrostomus carolinensis
AACCCAAACCAGTCTGGGATTCTATGACCTCGTGCAGGTTGGAGTTCCTCTTGCTAGCATTACAGCAACGTTCTACCTCAAAGAATTCACAATATAAACAGCCCACAGATTTAGAATCTCCATTTATGGGCAGCCTATCTGTTCCCCCATATTTATAATAAACAATTCGGTTCTTGGGAGGTGTGTGCTCACACCTGCCCTGACTGCTGCTG
>NW_010330304.1:235-2628 GCF_000700745.2 Antrostomus carolinensis
GGCCTACACCAGCTTTCTTCACGTGAGGACATCAAAGATGGATTTGGCCAGATTTGGAAAGCCACACAGCCTGTGGACAGGTATCATGCTCCCTCCAAGGGTAGTTGCCACCACAGTCTGAACGAGGAGCCTCCTGCAGAGATCTCCTACAGAAGCAAGATATTACTGAGTGTCTTCACTCCTGCCAAGTTTCTCTTCTAATTTGGGATAGAAAAACACGGTCTGAGGCAGCACCCTGAAAGGGTCGCTGAGCCTGGCTTAAGTCGAGATAAACTCATCTGCCCACAACCAGCCTGGCACTAGTTTTTAAAGCAGAATAAATGCCCCCAAACTATGCCCACACATTAACTGGTTTATCTGGTCCTTCTTCATAGCACAGTGTGACACACGGCAGTGCATGCCCGCAAGAACTGCTTCTGCCACGCTCTGCATGACTCCCGAGGTTCCTCAGCTGCTCTATGTCTTCTTCAGCCATTTATGCACCAGAATAAAATGTAAATAAAACAACAGCAGCGTTGGGGTTGGTGCAACACTGGCCCAGGTTGCCCAGAGAGGTGGCAGAAGCTCCATCCCTGGAAACATTCAAGGTCAGGTTGGATGGGGCTCTGAGCAACCTGATCTAGTTGAAGATGTCCCTGTCAGTGCAGGGGGGTTGGACCAGAGACCTTGAAAGGTCCCTTCCAACTCAAATCAGAAGCCTATGATTCCATAAATACTTTGCACCATCTGCAATGAGAACACACATGTTTGGGGATCTTTACCCTCAAATTCAGTGCAGTGGGAGAGCTGCCTGGGTTTCTGCAGCACGTTCTGCTGGGAAAACATCTCGGCATCACGCTAGCTGGGAAGGACATTAAAAAGTTGCTGTGTGCACAAAACAACTGTAGTTGTTGCAACTAGGTCAGGCCAGAACGTCAAGCTGCCCTACAAACACATGATTACAGACAGGCCTTTGAACTCTGACTTCGGTGGCTTTTTAGAGGTATAGGTGGAGTCTCTTGGCCATAAAGTACGTGCTTTGTCACTTCACAGCCTGTGTCCAGCGATTAGCACTTGGCTAAACACAGAAGCCTTGTGTGGGAGCAGAGTTACAGCACCGCACAGCTCTAAGGGAAAGATATCAGGATAAAAAAAAGGAAAGAGATCAGGATTGTCTGGACTTCCTCTCAAGCCAGATACTTGTTTTGCAACATGAATATCCTTAATTTGACAACTAACATACTGACGTCAGAGTTGTCCCCTGGTGTTCAATTCTGCAGAGTCATGGGGGTAGGAAGAAAAGATTCATAACTTTGCAGAACAAGCCAAAAAAAAAAAAATAGTAATAATCTTAATTTTGCAATGGAGACTTTTGATGGTGCCAACAGCTAGGAATGCCATTTCATCTTAAATCACGGCTGCTGTAGGAAAGCCAACAGGATCTGGAAATTAGGGCTATGCTTTTCGTGGGTTTTGCATTACTCTGTTTTGAACAGAGGCTGAGAGGAGCTTGGCATGAAGCCACTGTCCAAAACAATGTAGGGAAGCATATGTGGTTTGAGAATTACTCAATACCATTTGAGCTTTCAGTTTTTCCTGTCTTTCAATCCAAAAAGTATGAGGGTTCCAGGACTCAGTTTCCTCCACAGTAAGCAACTTTACATGGTGATATTCACTAAAATCCTTTACCATTGCAGTTTATACATGCAATATTGTGGCTTCCCTCTAGAAACTGTAATCAATCATAATTGAAATGAAAAAAAATGAAAAAAATATTAGAACTCACTGGAATACATTACAGATAATTTAATATTAATATTCCTATTGGCCATCGTATCATTGCTAAAATTTATCATCCAGGAGCAGAAGATTTCAGAGGAGCCACCTTGCTGTTACTGCACATCCAGAAACCACATCATGCCCAGCAGCAAAAGTAAGAGCTGTTCACATATTCACAAAATTTAGCCCAAAATGCAGGATCTGTACATAAAGGAGCCATCCTTTAAATCCAAGTTTTGCCCTAATAGGGTCTGAATGCTGGATATACACAGTGCTGGCAGCTCATTGAAAATTAATTTGCCTGCAGCTCTTCACACTAGGCAATTTGTGCCGTGGGATAATCCTCCAGGCGAGGGCACGGTGAAGCCTTGTGATGTGTATTGCTGGTACAGTTAAATGCTGCTGCTGTCAGTGGAATCCCAGCTCACACCTCTCTACTGAAATTACTGCCTCAAACTCTATGGCTGATCTACAGAAAATATAACTAAATTGACTTTTTTTTCCCCCCAAGTGCTAACTGTATCGAAGTCTACAATGTTCCTGGCTCTTCAGGATAAAGTGAATACATTGCTCCATTCTTCACTATTTCAGTAAAGGACTTACAAAAACATTAAAATTATAATTATTAAATTATT
>NW_010330305.1:0-7894 GCF_000700745.2 Antrostomus carolinensis
CACAGTATGTGGGGGGTCCCAACACCACTGGGTACCCACAGTGCTGGGCAGCACTGGGGAGCATCGCCCCTTGCTGGGCCTTGCTGTTCTGACCTCCTTCGCTGACACAGACACGAGCCCGTGGGCTGGGGACACCCCACGTCGTGTCCACAGGGGACAACTGGTCTGCACGTCCCAGCTCCTGCCATGTCCTGGCAGATTAACGTTACGGACTGGGCTGCCCCAACCTGCCATGGGTTCCTCCAGCCTGGAGAGCCTGCAGGT
This sequence comes from Antrostomus carolinensis, assembly GCF_000700745.2. Lineage (NCBI taxonomy): Eukaryota > Metazoa > Chordata > Aves > Caprimulgiformes > Caprimulgidae > Antrostomus > Antrostomus carolinensis. The sequence continues at coordinate 265 of NW_010330305.1, forward strand.
GGGCAGTCAAAATGGGCATCCAGCCCCATGTGGAGCCCCCCAATCCCCCAGCCACGCTCAACCCCATTGCTCGCAGCCAACTCCTCCCTGAGTGACAGTGACACAGGCACCCACCCAAACCCAAAAGTGCTCTGTCCCTCCATCCCACCCGGGCTGGGGCAGGATGCTGACGGGTGCTCACCAAGCTCCTTTGGGTGCTGCAGGGGTTTGTTGCCCACTGCCACTCTCAAGCTCTTTAAACTCCATCCCTCTGCTCACTCAGCCCCAGGATTTTCCCTGGATTTTGATGTGGGATGGACACAGAAGCTGGAGCTCACGTATTTCACTGCACAGCTCTGCAGCCCCACTGTCAGCCTGGAGGAGAGCTCAGCTCCATCAGGCCTCCCACATCTCAGAGATGATCCAACCATCCACGCTTCAGGCAATGATGCTAAAAATCCCCCCCCAGACGCCTGGCCTGGAGGAGGTGATGGATGTCCTGGTAACCCAAGGGCTCAGCCATGCTCCATCCTTGGGCTGGACCAACCTTAGAGCCTGGGACCAGGCAGCTTCACCCACCACCTGCCTCCACCTGGACATCCGTGCTCCCTTGTTGACCATGCTAGTGGTTGTATTTTTAATCTTCTAGTCTCTTCCTGGATAAAGGATTTTGTAACGACTTTGCCTCTAGTCCCTCTGTGTACAATTCTTTGATCTGCTCACCTGCCCAAATCAGTGTCTGGCACCCGAACAGCGTTGAACAGGGATTCCCTTGAACTTCCCCGTCCCCTCTGCGTCAGGTTTTGCTCACTTTCCTGCTAAGGCTTCTGGATGCAGATAAGCAAGAACTGATCTGTTGCACTTGAACTCACAGAGCAAAAGGAAATTGCAGGAAGTGAGTGAGCACGAGCCATTTTCTCTTATTAATTCACATGGCATCCCCGTGCTGACCCAGCTCCCTGCTGTTATTACACCGCTGTTTGGTGAGTTAAGCAACAGCTCTATTTAAAAAAACAATCATAAATTATATCCAGCATCTTTTCTGCTGAATAAGAGCGTGTTTGTGCCAAGATGCTGAGGATCCTCGTGTTGCCCCAATAGCTCTGCTGGTCTCTGCTTTGTGTGCTTGGTGGCCGTGGCACTGGATCCTCCCCATCCCATCCCAGCAGCACTCTTGGCCTCTCCTCCACCTATTCAGGTATTTGTGAAGTCTGCAGCCCAAGGCGAAGCTTGGCACTCCTTTTTCTCCTAGACCTTGCGTTAGGCTTTGATGGAGTCCTTGGGAGTGAGTGCTACTGGTTAAGCCTTCTGCAAGGGAGGTTTTGGCCCCATGTTTTCATCTCAGCATGTGAGTGCTCAAGGAGACGTGCAGCACTCTCCCCAGCTTGCTTTTTGAGGTGCAGAGTTTTTCCCTTGTCTCTGTTGAGTTGCTCCACCAAGATCTCCTCTTTCCAACCCAAACTGAAAATAATCTCATCCTTCAAAGCCCAGACTCTTATCTTCATCTGGGCTTGGGTAGCCACGCTCTTGAGTGATATCCCTACCAAATTCCAGCCCCTGTGGTCAACTCTAACCTTTGGGTGTGGTCATACCCTTACTCCTGGGTTTAACACCTAACTTTGTCATATAAACATATATGCTGCATTATCTATATAAACATATTATCTGCATTATCAAACATATATGCTACATTATGCCTGGAAAAGAGAAGGCTCCGGGGAGATCTTATAGCAGCCTCCCAGTACCTGAAGGGGCTACAAGAAAGCTGGGGAGGGACTTTTCGTAAGGGCAGTTAATGACAAAACAAGGGGAAATGGGGTTAAGCTGAAAGAGGGGAGGTTTAGATGAGATATTAGGAAGAAATTCTTCACTGTGAGGGTGGTCAGACAGTGTCCCAGGTTGCCCAGAGAAGCTGTGGCTGCTCCTCCCTGGAAGTGTTCTCGGCCAGGTTGGATGAGGCTTTGAGCAACCTGGTCTAGTGGAAGGTGTCCCTGCTGCTGGCAGGGGGGTTGGGACTGGATGAGCTTTAAGGTCCCTTCCCACCCAAACCAGTCTATGATTCTGTGATCTTTCATTAAGAATCTATTTTATTGTGTGTTATCGTAACTGCACATCATTGTGCTGCCTTGTGGATACTCCCAGCATGTCTTCTGAGCTGCGGTGATGGGATATGGCACACACTTCTCTGGGTTTTACGAGCAGCACTGATTTATTTCACCATTTTTTGGAGACTTTTCCAGCAGGCCAAGCAGGCCCTTGGGTTCAGAGACAGCTCTTAAGCTCATGTAGATATACCCACCGTTCCCCACGTCCTGTCAGGCTCTGCTTGCACAGACACGCAGGAGCAGCTTTGCCAGTGGGTTGGCTTCACACCATCCTGACAAATAAAGATCTGCTTCTGTAATCAAGTGGTGGTTGTTCCTTGGTACCCTGTGTGCAACCACAGCTCCTTCTGCAAAACTCATTGCTTTCCAGTGTCACAAATGGATCATTCCTAAACCTTTGGTTCACAGACATATTGAGAGACATAAAACGGCTGGTCAGACCCTGATGCAGCTCTGCTGAGATGAACGGTGATGCCAGAAGATAATTTGACCCTAAATTTCTTCCTCATCATCTGCATCAGCCATCATCAGCTCAGTCGTCCAGCTGCACGCTTGGGATTTTATTGCCCTTCTGGATTTATGATGCCTGTGGAGAAGGACCAGCTCTAACAGGGTATTTCTTCCTCGCCTGGTGCTGACCCTGTGCCATGGCTACACGCGTGTCTTCACCTTCCACCCAACCCCAGTGAGCCAGCAGCTCCACACGTGCCAAACCTTCCTTCCCCGTGTCCTGGATCCCAGCTACTGGGTGCAGACCTGGATTGTGCTTTGCTGTCCTTGCTTCTGGTGGCAGCACCTGGGGTGCTTTTGCAATGACTCACACTGCTTTTGTTTATTGCTTTCTGCTCTCCTTACGGGGTGTGTTTGACTGGGTCCTACACACATCAACAGCTTTTTTTCCAAAATCCATCCTGTTTCTTCCAACGATCTTGTTTTGTGCTGGTGAATCACTCATCACACAGATAATTCACCCACAAAAAAAAGAGCTCATCTGCAGCTTTCCAAAGAGAAGCTTTATTGGCAGGTCAGTAGCAGGCCAAGTGCCTGTGCCAGCACCTTCCTGGCTGCTCTGAGGTGCTGGAGGGACAACCTGGCCCAGTATGGCTGTGAGAATGTGGATGTGGTACCCACACTCCATATTAAGTCTTTTCATCCTCCATGCTCAAACACACCATGCTCCGTCCCCTTGGGATTGGCTCTACTTCCCAGGGTCAAGCATCAGGAGAAGGGACCTCAAGTGTCACCATGGCCACCATCCCAGACTGAGACCTTCCAGGCCTGGCTGAGGTGGCACCAGCCACACAACAGCTGGCACAGACACTGACAGAAGGGGAAAGCAAGCCAGCTCTCACACCATGCATCTGCCATGCAGCTCCACCAAAACTATCACAGGAGCTTTCTGCAGCTCCTGGGCCCTGCAGCTTGCCCAGGCAGAGCAAACACCATTTTGAAGGAGGGATGCTATTAAAAATCTGCCAAGAAACCAGCAGAATCACTTGTTGCCAGCTGGTTGCTTAAGGATGAGACCAGCTGCTGCAGAGCTAGTTGCTCTGGGTTGCTGTTTGAAGCAGCAGAAGCTTGTGGGTTGCTGGTGGTCAGGACCTGACTGCTCTCGCAGTACAATCCGAACTCATTGATGAGGGTTTGGATATGGTTGTATTTAGGCTTGCAGCCCTCTACAGAGACTCCACCATGAGAAAACTGGTCCTCAGAATATCTGCAAAATGGTCTAAAACCTTTGGCTCTTCCATGTGCTACCACATGCAAACCTTGAGGCTACAGGAATTATAAGCTCCACAGCATGACAGACCCACATGGATGGTCTGACCAACCTGAAGGTTATGGATGTTCCTAAAGCCCCAAACAGATCCCAAGGAATATAATAGTTATTTTTGCTATTCATTCTTTTTAGTAATTAATACTAAGGACAGTTCTGAGCCCTTGGTGTGAAGTTGGCAACCACCTTGCTGGTGCTGCACCTGCAGCAGGAGGACAGGGAGGAGGAGGAGGAGGAGGGATGCATGTGGGGAGGGGGAGATCAAGGCAATGGGGCCAGAGAGATCATCTTCTCTCTGCTTGGGTGTGGTGACCTTAACTCCCCTCCTCCCCACCAGCTCCCTGCCTGCAGGCCTGGGGTTGCTCAGCTGTCAGAAAAGAAGACTCATGGAAAATTCATTGCTCTTCACAGCTGTCTCATGGGAGGAGGGAGAGAGGCTGAGGCTCCACAGCCACAAGCTGGGATGTGGGAAATTCCAGCTGTGTTTCCCTATAGCTGTGTAGGAAAAAGCTTTTTCACTTTGAAGGTCAAACACTGGACTAGGGCACATAAAAGTGATGGGATCTCCAGTCTTGGAGATGTTCAAAGCTGTCCTGCATGAGGTCTGGAACAGCACACTGACCAGGCTTTGAGCAGAGTGTTGGACTCCACTGTGGGACTGGGACCAGTCTCAGTCCCCATAGGGCAAGTGGGGTCCCCTGCTGCCACCAGAGCCCATTTCTTCACCTGGAGGCTGCACGTCCCCCACCTTGTGTGTGCACAGTCCCAAGGACTCCCAAGGCAAGGAGGATTTCACACCTTGCTGGTGACTCAACAGCAGCGCGGTCAAGTCAGAAGCTCCCTCCTGGTCCTGAGGTGCTGAGAAGGGCTGGTGGGGAGATCTGGAGCTCCCTGGGGGCTGCTGGCCCTGGGACAGGATACGGCCACAGAGACCCAGAACTGCATTTCAGGGACAAGAGGGTACAAGGAAGACCCATGTCCTTTAGAAAACACCTTGTGCCCAGGCAAAACGGGACAGGGATGGCCCAGAAATAGAAACAGCAGCTCTGCAGAAACCTTCCCCCTTCCCATCCAGCCCAGCTGATGCTGGGTTTGACAGAGCCTGAGGGATCTGAGGCTCAGCAGAAACCAGAGCGTGCACCAGTGTGGGGAGGTGGCCTCTCTTCCCAGCCCTCCTGCTCTGGCTTGGGCTGGTGGAGCAGCTCCAGTGCTGGTGATGCTGGGGCTGAAGCAGGTGCCACGTTAATCGTGGTGACATTCCATGTTTGCTTTCCTGGCTGCCCAGGAAAGCCCGGCGCTGCCTGTGCTCGTAACCTGACAGCGCTGCTCGCCTGGATGTGGCGGAGAGTCGCAAACTGGGTCAGGGAGAAGGAGGTGGCGCGGTGGCTGTAGGAGCCTCTGAGATGCCCATCAGCAGAGAAGTGGGACAAGGTGGTCCTGGCACAGGTGAAGAGGTGCCCAAGCTGCTGCTCATCCCTCCTGGGTTCTGTGACTGTGAGGAGCAGCCCAGCACTGAAGCAGCAGTTTGGTTTTGCAGCAGAATTTCAGCTTTTTCAGGCAAACTGGGATGGGACCTGCTGAGTTCTGCCCGGCTCCTGGACGGGGCTGCTGCCACCCCTTGCTCTGAATGCAGCCCCACACGTGAGGCCATGGCCATGTTCACGGGTGTGGGGTCCTGCTGTCCCAGTGTGACTGTCCCAGGGCTCCCAGCAGGACCTGGGGGCACAACCTGCTCCCCCATCCCTGCTCCCAGCAGCTGGTAACAACCTCCGGGTCTCCTCCCATCCTTTCTGCTCAGTTTGGCCAGACAGTGCTCAGATGGAGCATCACAGTTGCATTTTTAGGTCAGTTGGGTGAGTTTGAGTGTTGACCTGAGGATTTTGTTTTCCCTGTGTGCTCCTGAGGAGCTGGTGGGTGCAGGGCTGGGACCTGCCCCTTGTGTGGCTCCTGCTCTGGTGTGGTGGCACCTTCCTGTGGCATGAGGGCTGCTGGGCGCTCAGGGGCTGCTGGAGCAGACAGAGGCTCCTTCGCTGTGGTTTGATGATGGGGAACTGAGCTCCCACTTGCTCTGAGCGTGCGGTGGGAAGAGCTTCAGTTGGGGAACAGCAGTGGCTTGCAGACCTGGGGATGGGTGGTTGCAGAGGGGGAAGGCAAGAGGAAATGTGGGAGCTGGCGAACTCCCCGGCATCGCCTTGGGTGGAAGCTGGGAGCCATGTAGAACCCTTGGCAGAGGGTCTGTGGGAGGGGGCTGCATCCCGTGGGGCAGGGACAATGTGCTGAACAGGCTCTTGGGGAGGTTTTCTGGAACTGAGAGCATCATCTGGCCTTGGGAATTCCATCACCACTTTCCTCTCCCTGATTTCTTCAGTCCTCCAAGGGCCTGGCCAATATATTTGGTGCCAGAAGCCATCCTGGGATGCTATGGGAGGACCTTGTGGCCTGTCTTTCCCCACTGTTCCCCCCAGAAAGGACCCCCTGCCCAGTGCCTCAGCTGGAGGGGGACCCATGGGAATGAGGGGGACCCCTGGGAACAGGGGGTTGCTGCAGCCCAGTGCTCCTGAGTGGGCTGCTGGGAGGCGAGTGGTCACACTGGAGCCAGCTCCATCCCTAGTGTGACATGGAAAGGTGAGGTCTTTCCATGAGGTCTCCAACCTGGAAGGGGACCTAGCATGACCAGGGTGCCATCAGGGACTGTTCTGTGTTCCCAGGACAGGACAGGGGTAACTAGAGAGACTTGTACCACTGTGAACCATGTCTCTGTCTGCTGGGATGGAGGGGATGGGAAGCTTTGTGGGGTGCTGAGCACCCACACAGCCCCCAGGGTGCTCTGGAGACATCAGGCTCCTATGGATGGGGAAGAAGGTGTCAGTTTGGGTGCAGGCTCAAGGACAAAGGCACTTGTCCAGCAAAAGGCAGAAGTGGTCTCTGGGGCCTCTGGCAGGACTCACCCAGGCCCTGGCTTTTGGCAGGACCCTGATCTACTCTGGAGGTTTGGGGCTGGCAGAGCTGTGGAGGATGCTCAGCACCAGCGGGGGGGCTGCCCACGTGCCAGCACAGAGCTGCCAGGCTGTGTGAGCCCGGCGCTGGCATCCCTCAGCAGCACGACAGACACAAATGGGAGCAGACAGGCTGGCTTGAGCGGTGAAGATCAAACAGGAGCCCAGGGCTGCTGTCAGTGCGAGACGGGGTGCTTGGAGCCAAAGACGGGGCGCTTGGAGCCATCCCGGGAGTGGCAATCCCATCAGTGGCCCTGCTGGGTCATGTCCCCACCAAAGTGTCATGTCCCCACCAAAGTGTCATGCCCCCACCAAAGTGCCGTGTCCCCACTGATGTGCCATGTCCTCACCAAGCTGCAGCGTGGTGCTGCTGGCAGCGTATGGTCGGGATCCTGCCCACTGTCCCATGCTGCCCACGCTGCAGTGACCATGGCAGGGGCTGGCTGTGGCTCAGGACCATGCTGTGGGGAGAAGACATGGGCTTTGCCTACCCTGGATTTCAGATCTGGGGGATGCACAAGCCAGGGTGAAGGAAAAAGATGGGCTCTGCCGATGGGGATGCTCTTGCACCCAGCACCTCCCCAGGAGTGGGCTCAGGAGGGCAGAGGGGAAGGTGGCCCCAAAGCACAGTCCTGCCAGGAACAGCTGTGGAAAGTCCCCCTCTGTGGGTGGAAACTTCAACCGCTCGCCCCAGGCTCTTGCCAAGCAGGCGGCTGTGGGAGGATGATGCTGCTGCGGTGGGATGTGGGTCACAGCTCGCAGGAAGCCGGCTG
>NW_010330306.1:0-228 GCF_000700745.2 Antrostomus carolinensis
TCATCAAGATTTCAAATCTGAGACTCTCTGAACAGACAGCAGCAGAGTTGCACTTCAGAAAACGTTGGGATTTATGGAGGAGGCAGCGCAGAGACCCGGCTGTCGCGGTGTCTGCTGAGGAGGGCAGGATAAAAACCCAAAAAAGTGTGTCGATGAATCACAAATAAAATGTGAAGATTTTACCTACAAAGAATCAGAGCATCCCAGACTGGTTTGGGTTGGAAGGGA
>NW_010330307.1:0-8645 GCF_000700745.2 Antrostomus carolinensis
GTCCCTTCCAACCCCTACGATTCTGTGATTGTTTCCTAAAAGATTTTAAGTCTTCCTGTATTTTAACACTGGGTTCAATACAAGGGTAAAACTGCAGACAGCGGGCAGATAAAAGTCAAGACTATGAAAAAAAAAAAGTATTTGAAACCACTGCTAAATAAAGTGGGGAGAAAGTAGAAAGAGAATTACATTTTTCATGCAAACCTGTATTGCTCGTATCTCTTTATTATATCGTATCTGCCAAAGGCGGTGAACAATTTTCCCTTTGTAAAAGTGGCTTCAACTCTCATCATTACCCCACAGGGTGCTAAAAAAAATCAAAACAATAGCACAGCAAGCTGCTGAAAAATTGCCTGAGATGAATGTAGCTAAACTACAGTGCTCCTTTACTCACTGATGTACAACAGACAGAACAGGGCAGTACTTCTTAAAGTGGAGATGCACATGATTGCCCAGGCATCATGAATGCAAGACACACATGATTACAAACTCAAGATGTGCGGTGGCCATCATCCTTAATATCCTCCATTTTCTGACTTTTCAAATCCACATCAGCTCGTTGTTTCCCAGGCAGGCAAAGGGCTAAACACCTCCCATTACTGCCACTTCCTTGCTCTAATTACAGAGGAAGATAAACGGAAAGTGAGGGAAAAATTCCTTCATGATTTTTACAAGTATTCATTTATAACATGAGATGCCATGTTTGTTGTGAAATCTAAAATCTTTAATTTTAGAACAGTTCATGCGATTGTGAAGAGGTAACTGGCTTCTCTCAGAAATAAAATGCAGCAAATAGCAAGTACTCTTCATTCAGAAGTAGCATTTTGTTTAACTTAAACTTTATTCAAAATTCACATTCCTCATAGTGGGGGAAGTGGTAGCTACGTATAAGCTTCATGATGATGTTGGTATTTAGTCTTCAAATGAGCAAGTTCGTCTTACAACAGAAAGACCGTACCTTATACAACGGACGCCGGACATCAATGGGACAGTTCTGTATAACTTCATCTACTACATCCGAAATGGATTCCATAAAATCGGGATTAGCAAACTGCAACGAAACAGAACAAACATTAGATATTTCCTCTCAAGAACAGAAAAACAAAAAGGCAGAAGGGAGACTGTAGAGAGATTTTGTAATGGCACATTTAAAGGGGGTGGGTAGGAATCAAAATCACTATTACTCCTGCTCACCAATTATTCTACATTATAACAAATCTCCTTCTGCACAAGGGAAATGAGAATTCCTTTTTCGGCAGAGAAATTCAAATTCTTTTCCTTGGTCACAAAGTCACTGTTTAAAATTTACATACTATGGGCCTACTATTGCATGTGACATGAGTTTGAGTTCTCCTGCAATATTAAACATAAAGTTACTGTGTAATGTGGCCATGCCTTTCCTTTTAAGTAAAATTTTTAAAGTCAACATGCAAAACAGAACATTCCCCTGTAAAAAGTTTTCAACCCTAATAAAATACTTATGTTAAATTCCCACCAAAAGTCAGGGTTTTTTTACAAGCACACAAAATCTCTAACATTCAAAAAGGTATACATAATCTAAGGACTTGAGTGGAAATCCCCATCAATGCAAACGTCAATACAGTGCTGATATAAATTTCTGCATTTCTAAATACTAGAGAGTCCGAGTTGCTAACGCCAGAAAACATTCTTGGACTAATGGTCATTTTCCACTTAATACTTTAAAAAAAAGAACAGTTCATAGCCTAGGTTTTGCCCTTTAAGAAACTAAACTTTGAGAAATTAAATGAATTCTCAAAACATAATAATATATTATTATAGATAGATTATTATATAACTTTAAAACATTCCCAAAGGTGTAGAAACTATTTGGGATTTACAACCTAAACAAGGTGAAGTATCTAACTGGATGAATAACAAAAGCCAAAACACAACAAGCATACATTGAACTCAAAGAGAAATTAGCAAAGGAAGTTGGCTTGGAGATCAGGAGCTGTAAGAATGACATGAAAAATCCCCAAGAATTCAAGCTGATTTCCATAGTAAGAATTAATCATGGAAGAAGCTAAAACATGAAGCCACATGAATTAAAAGAGAAGAAAGAAGCAGTGTTTCTTCACATGAAGAGTTCTCCTCTGAACAAACTACAGCCTGAAAACTCCCAAGCTCTCCATAAAGATATTGATGTAACAGCAGGGCAAAAGGGATCAGAAGAAATGAGAGTCATGGCATCCAAAGCAGAGTGTGACATGATCCCAGAAAAGGGACAAGAGAACTGACATGTGAAATTGCAGTCTGCTAGCAAATACCATATGGTCGGAGAATAGCAAGTAAAATACCTAATTTAAGAAGTGGAAAAATAATCTGGATACCTACAAACCCCAAAGCCTAACTTCAAGAGTACTAAAGACTTCTGAACAAAATTTGTAAACTGAAAATAGGAAGAGATTACAAGACAGCTTTACCAAAGGCAGCTTTTACCTAGCTAACTGGAGACCCTTTGAAGGGGGGAGTTAATGAAGTCCAGCGAGAAATTCTCTTTGGATGCGGTACGTATCATCTAGTGTGTTTTTCTTGTCTAGAAAGTCAATTCAGTTTTGGGTTTTTTGGTTTTTTTTCAATACAGAGCCAAGAAACTATCAAGAAATGAAAAAAAATTGAAATTAGTCCTTTATCCTGTTCCTAACAGTCTTTGAAGGAACTGTGGAAAGAGGAGCTATTAAAATGATGTCTGACAGGGGATTCAATGCCTCTCCAAGATCACATGGGCAAACAGCAGGGAGGACAAACTATTTAGCCCAGAGGTTTAACTTTGGCACAAGATCAGATGGCTACAAACTGACCACCAAGAGATTAAGGCTGGAAATTAGACAAAAGGTGAGAGAATGAGCTTTTTTAATATTCTTCTGATAGAAGGAAGATAGACAAAGGGAAACTTCACCGGTGTTAATGTGGATCTTGATCAAACCTTTTAGTAGTATTACAGGTTGTGGGTGCCTCCAGTAAACTCGGTGGAGTGCATAGGAATGAAGAGGACCTTCTCTGCTATGCTGGAGCATATTAAAACTCAGCTCTTTCCTTTCCCATAATATTACAATATCCTGAAGCTCACTCAAACTGAACTACCAAAAACCAGACAGACTGGTATTGCAATGTTTCCCAGAATTGTACATGTTACTTATGACCACACCAAGAGAGATTTCAATGGACTTCCCTCAAGGCCAAATTTAACACCCATGCTTTACAAATTGACTCAGTATCAAATGTCAGTGTCCGAGATTTAGAATATTATCAATGCAATACTACCATGCAAAGTAGTGCCTAAAGGGATTGGCAACATAATCAAACACACAGTATAAAGGCATACTGGTTTAAATCAATGCTGAAAGAAAGAACAGAAATACTATATAAAATCTGTAAGTTCCAACAATTTCTTCTTCAACAATTTTAAATTGCCTTTACAGAATAAGATGTTTTAAATGTTACATGGGACATTAGAAAAATTATCTTCTGTGCTTACATTTTTCTGTGCTTAAGTTATCTGAGACTGTACATGGCTTGATGTCAGGAGACTCACTGATATCTTACTTCCACGTGATGGCGTACTGGCACCAGAAATGACAGTACCTCCCTCCCCGCCCCCCACCTTCACTCACACAGTAAAGTTTCTATAACTTAATACTGCTAGTCCTATTCTTACCTCAGGATGAAAGAAAATTTCAGGTCCGAGGAACCTTTCATAACCGACATCTATAACGAACTTGGTTTTGTTGATGGCATTGATGCCAGTATACTGTTTGATCCATTTCCGAGGATCTCCCTCGTACTTGGCAAATTCCTTCACTATATCAGGGCAAATGTAACAGTATTTCTCCTGTTAGGAAATATCACGCATTAAAAATTGCCAAAATAATTATTCCATCATTGAATTAAAGTCTAACACAATCAGAAAACAAAGATATCATAGAATCATAGAATGGTTTGGGTTGGAAGGGACCTTAAAGACCATCCAGTTCCAAACCCCCTGCCATAAGCCAGGACACTTTCCACTAGACCAGGCTGCTCAAAGCCTCATCCAACCTGGCCTTCAACACTTCCAGGGAGGGGGCATCTACAACTTCCTTGGGCAACCTGTTCCAGTGTCTGACCACCCTCACAGTGAAGAACTTCTTCCTAATATCTAATCTAAACCTCCCCTCTTTCAGTTTAAACCCATTTCCCCTTGTTTTGTCATTTACTGCCCTTATGAAAAGTCCTTCCCCAGCTTTCTTGTATGTGAGTATTCTTACAGATGGGGCTGTTCAACAGATGTTCTCACCCACATCACTACTGAAGACTCAGCCCTACAAGACAATGCACGTGGCCTATTTGCTTCAATAAGACTGCACACTGACTCACCTAGATGAGTCTTTCCCAAGAAGAAAACATCACAATCATTAGGTCTGCGACGATAAAGTTGTTCAATGGCAAACTTTCATTCCAAGATCAGACCCACACAATCACCCTACTAACATTATGTACACGTATTTTTTATTAAATTAAAAAGCAAATTTTAAACAAATCTAAAGCTTAAAATGCTGATTTAATCTGTAGAACATATTCACTCCAGTCTACCATGAAGATTTTCTTCCTCTTTCTCCTTCCCCTGTACTTGATTGGATAAACCCCCAGAAGCTTGTGTAATTACAATATACTGCCTACACTTGCATTTTTAAGAGAGCCACTGGCAACTTTTTAAAGCCAAAAAAATTTGCCCAAAGACTTTTATTTATGTATTTATTAAGAGATAAAGAAGTGTGTACCTTTATGGCTTTTGCTGTCTCCAGAGATTGTTCAGGAGGAATTCCCACCTCCCTTTCCCTTAGGAGCTGTTGAATAAAGTAAGTAATATCTCTACCTGCAATAGGAATATGTTTGATGCAACTTCCAATTACATAGCCTTCTGCCTATGTAGGAGAGGAAAAAAAATATTTAGGGAAAAACCTACTGTGTATCAATAACTAACACCAACAAAAGCATTCACTTTTTATAATACTTTGTTTTGATTTTAATTAAAAGTAAAGTCTTGAAACTGCAAAATTACTGTAAAAACATGCAACCCACTGGAAAGTGGATCTTATTTTTATTTAAAAGACCTTGACTACCACATATAAACAGATACTGATCATCTGATAGATAAACAAGTCATAAACAAAAAATCTTGCACACATTAGAAGACAAAATCTGGTGAGATGGCTCCTTTTAGGCATGATCTGAAAAGCGACCATGTTATAAATAGACCACTCGTGTCCTGTTTGAGAGTGAAAAATTAAGGAAACCGTGTAAAATGTATTAAAATTCTCAGACAAGAAAAATCAAATTAAGTAGTATCTAAAGATAAGCACAATAAAAACAAAAAATCTATTTGCTGAATTGTTTTCAGGATGCATTCACTGAAAACACTGGTATTGCTGTGACAACATTATTTCTTCCCTTCCTTTTTTTTTTAATCCCAGGGTTTCAGAATGGTAAATGCTGTTTTTTCCCATATGAAGAAAACACTGAGAAGACCAAGTTAACACAAAAATGCAAAATGAAATTAAAGGGAATCAAATTTTCATTTCTAAAATAACTGATCATTCAAGCATACTATATGTTTCAGAAATACATGAAATGACATCACTAGAACAGATGTCAGTACGCACAGATAACTATATTTTTAACATCCTAACTTAATTAAGCCATTTGAGATCAAACACGTATATGAACATACATTTATACAAGCTTTTTGTAGTTTTCACGCAAGCAGAGTTTACTAGCTTCTAAAATACAATAAAATAATATGAAAATCATGTTTTCAGTTGTATTAAACAATCAAAATGCAGGACATGAAAAAAGTCTGTGTATTTCTTGTCAAACGTTGGTGGCATGCAGAGATCCCAAACCATGACAAGCATTAATATTAATAACAGAACTGAGGCATCACAATAATGGAAGACAAAGTTTTCCATAGAAATAGCCTTTAAAAGCTGGACTGATGAGTCCTTACTGTGACCTTCCTATAGCCTGCAAGCTAAATTAATTGCATAAAGAAGTTCACACAATAAAATACTTACTTTTCAAAACAATCATAAGGGAAGAAAAAATCCCAAACAATCAAGCAACACTAAACATTTAAAAATAAAGTTTAGTTTGACACTTTTTATTTAAACCTATAGTGTACAAACCCCCTATCTGCCCAAATTACCACTGATAATTTCAAATTGCATCCTGCTACATACCACAGGAATTACGTGGGTCACTCCATCACCGCTATCGATGACAATTCCAGTCAAAGTACGTTCTCCAACCTGCCGTGACGTCCAAGAGGCAGCTAAGGCTAAGACTGCCTACATGAGAAAGAGTTTATATTTAGAAACAGGCAGAGTGTGCTAATTTACAGTCTCAAAAAAATACCATTTCAAACGTTTTTTAGACATGTGGATACAGAAGACTATACATACTGCAGCTATACTGTACTTTAGAAGTATATATGCGTTTGTTCACCTGAACAGCAATGTAAAGTCCTGGTATGTTAAACGATTCAAACATGATTTCTGCAAGATACTCTCTGTTTTCTGGTGTGTTCAGCGGTGGCTCTGTCTGTACACACACACAAAAAAAAAAAGGAGGGTTTGAAAAAGCACCTCAACAGAGTCCTAACGGTTCATGCATGGATTAGCTTGGTACAGTAATCAAACTTTTAAAATTCTCAGTGCACTCAAAATAGAAAATCTCAGACAGAATTTAGTTTAAACCAAGTGACTGAAGCTTTTCAAAAACAAAATCCAACCTGCAGTAACCTGCATCTCAAAATGAACAGAATTTAGTTATAATGCAGCTTTACAGATTACTTCCCTCTTCCCTCTCCTCCTACCCTCCCCTCCCCAGTTGCTGAAGAAATAAGAGACATATACAGAGAAAAATCTGCCAACAGAGCTACTTGTGCTTGGAACATTATTTAGTTTTCCTCTTACAAAAATATTTTCTTACCCCATTTCATTAACTCACCATTAAAAAATAGTGATCCTCAGGTTCAGCTCGTAGGTATTTAAAAATGACCTGCTCCATGAATCTCTCCATGAGATCCCAGTCTTCCACAATACCATGTCGTATAGGCCACTGAAACAAGAAAACTTGTCAACACTCTGGACCATACAAGGACAAACAAACCCAGAAATAGGAAGAGCCCAGGTCCCCAAACCCTTCCATCTTCTGCAAGAATGAAAACAACTTATCTCATGGTTACCTTATCAAATCCTCCATTCTAATTTTAATTTACAGGCACTATTTGAAGTTATCTCCTGCTCCCAGGTACTTCAAATTGCAATTCTATTTTGCAGGACTAGAAGCCAGAATCCTGACTCTACTTCTAATACTGCTATTGCTCTACTGCAGAACTGTGGTTTTATATCTTTTTGAAGCAATTTTATCATTTATAAAGTTGAGAATCATACTTGGCTTCAATATGTCTTCCAATCTATAAAAAGAAATAAAGACCATATAGTCTATATATTTTCAACAAGAATTCTGGCAGGGATGATGTTTACATTTTGTTCAGTGTTAAGAACACAGCTGACACTTAAGTAATACAGTAGGATGTATAAAATATTATTTTTTTCCACATAATTCATAAGCTGGTAACATTTTGTAAGTACAAGAAGTCCTTTACTAGTGTATGGAAAATATGATTCATAGAAAAGCTGCATTGAAGACAGCTCTCCACAAAAGATTTGTGACATTCCCTGAAGCAAAAGTATCTAACACACTCCCCAGTTCATATGTCGTGTTAAGAGGATACACTTTTAGCAAGAACTTAAATATTCAGTGTTTATGACTATTTTAATAGCTAATAATTCTGAAAACTGAACAGATGCACTGTATCAATGAATATTTACAAAAGGGTTCAAGTACCAATCACACAGGACAGCACTAGTAAAACAGACATTTAAAAAAATGTAATCATGAACCAAATCATGCATTTTTAAAAAAGCAACAAAAATACTTTACAAAAAAGCAAATGTGTGTTTTAAATGGCTAAGAAAAAGGCCTAGAACATTATATAATAAAAATGTGAAACTTTGAAAAGACTTCTTAAAAATACTCAATGCTTACCTTTGTAGCATATGTAGGTTTATCTATGGCTTCATCTCCTATGAAAAAGTCCAGATCATCAACGCCTTTCATTACCCTCCTCTGAGCCTGGTCGCCTACTTTGGCTGATTCTCGGATTGCAATACCTTAAAATAACACCCACACAAATCAAAACAAAATTAAAACAGCCAAATACCAAGTAATTAACATTTATTTACTTAAGGATTCTTTTGCAGAAATAAAAATTGGGATATAGAAAGTATAGTTTCCAGAAAGCAGAAATTACATAAGTGATCCATCGACAAGCCAATATAGCAGAGTTCATTCCCACTGCATCACACAAGATTCCAGTCATGCATCCCTCACGAATGTAAATAATAAATCAGAAAAAAAATCCTGAAAATGAATTGTTACAGGCTACAGTAGTCACTAAACCTGCACAAGTGCAGCATTCCACTAGAGATGCTCTTTAAGCCAGTAAGCAACATCATTTTCTGAGTTTCAACTCCGAGAATTAAGAGAGACAGCACAGGAGGAGGAAATAAAAAAAAAAA
>NW_010330308.1:0-3236 GCF_000700745.2 Antrostomus carolinensis
TATTATTATTATTATTATTATTATTACTGATTTGAATTTTTCATTTGCTTTTTCCTACCATAAACATGATGATACAATATTCCCTACTGATTCCCACACCTGAAATATATAGTGATTGCAGTTTTGTGGTGTTTGGTTTGTTTTTTTTTTTTTTTTGGCAGAGACATTTGAAAAATTCTGTTCTATTATATGAAAAAGAACAGAAGACAAGAGAAAGGGATGACTTCCAGCTCTCCAGACAATAAACTTCATAACAACTTTGTTGGTACATTTGATATCAAATTTATAAATCCCTAGTGAGGTGAGGTATTTTCTGCGCATCAAGGACCTTAGCTGGACTTCAACCAGTGACTTTCCTGTGTCTAGAAACTGTTTGCTTTCCTTGGCAAATGGGAAGTGAGGAGGAGGGGGGAGCTTTGTTTAAAAGGTCAGGGGTTTTTGGTTTTTCAGCACACAGCAGTGTTTCACTACTGTGTTTATTTTTTATCCCATATGTTAGTGTTGGTTTTTTTTTCTTAATTGTACTAATAACAGCATATCAATTCACCTGTAAATCAGTGCAACAGTATGTATAGTATTAATTAGCACTGACAGCTTAAATCTTCTCCACTGAAATGGTTATGAAAGCAGGTTGTCTTGATAAAAGCATCAGTGAACTGAGAAATAAAATTGTTCAAAGCAATGGAAGTTAGAATCTGCAAGTAAATAAGGTCCTGTGAAATGTTCGTATCACTTGGTTGATAATCAGCCTAGTTTTGCTTAGGAGACACTTGCTAGTGTTAGTGAAGCTTTATTTAAGTTTGGGCTAAAGCCCATTTCTTTCTTGCTCTCTCCAGAGACTGTAATCTCCTTCTCCATTGCTAGACTTTAAGAAATCTCCTCATCATCAGATTCACAGCCAAACAATCGCACATAGGTGAAAGTTGAGACAATGTATTAGTAATTTAGAGGTAAGAATTCCTTCAGAAACAAAGTGTTTAGTTAATGAAGCTCAAAGGAAAACAAACAGCTAAAGGAATACAGCTAAAGGAATGTCAGCTAGTAGAAAAAGGAATACATGTCCATCTAAGCTCTGCCCTGGTCCCAGCACTCAGAGAAAATCGCTCTATGGTTCTGTAGCCAAGTGGAACTGCCGAGCTTCCTGAGTGCCCAGAAAAGCTGAGAGGCTGCATTTTGATGGTCATGCTTCTGGTCTTTTTTGCTAGCAAGTTTTCAGGTGGATCCAGACAAAACAGGCTGTGTCCTCTCCTTTCCTCAGAAACCTCAATCCTGAGAGTACTCTAGACAAACAGCTGATGAGGTATCAGTCTGTGGGACATGTACCACTGGGACCCAACAGAAGTGCCTGCCAGTTTCATCTACCAGTCAGGACCTTTCTTTCTGGGCTAGGAGCTTCTTATAAGACTTGAGCTGGGATTTCCTTGGTTGCCAGGGTGTTGCTGCTTTCTCCTTGACTTTCTGTCCATACTCACTAGCCTTCCAGCAGCACAGCCACATTTTTTTTTTAATTTCTCTGATATTATCTAAATTTTTCTTTGATATGATACAGCTCTGGTGTGCCTGTTGTTTTTTTTTGTTCCTGCCTGTTTGTTTTGAGTAGTAGCAAGTCTTCAGTGAACTGTCTTATACTCCCTCACCTGCAGTTAAAGTGCTGTTTGGTTACACATTATATTATCTAAGTTTTGTCTTTCCCAAGAGTCTTTCTGTTGGTGTCTTGGCACAAATAAGCTGTCAGGTGTCTCTTGCAAAGTTTTTGTTTTCACCAAATCGGAGAATCACATTGATATTTCTTTGGAATTCCATCTGTACTATTTTTTTTCTTTTATTTAAGATGGTAATTTTTAAGGTTAATCTTTAGATGTACAGCTGTTAATCACTGCTTCAGAAAACGAACTTTCAAATATGTGTGATGGTGTGTATATATGTGTGTATATATATACACTGCTTGCTGTTTCTTCTCCAATCTGGGAAGTTATTACTGCAGATTTTCAGCTCCATACTGAATAACTTGTATGCACAGGGCAAAATCGATGTTTATCATAAGCCTGTTGGAAAGACAGGTCCTGATGAAGTGGAAGCTGCTTTTTTAATAACAGTAAATCAGAACAACTAATACTTAGCCTTGTGTTAACTTCTACAGTGAAGCAGATCTCCCAAAACTGAAGAAGAAAGTACCTCTTCACACTAAGAACTGTACTAGAAAATGTGTAAAGCCTTGATCCTGCAAACCATACTGTATGTGAGCTTAGTTTAATATCTGAGTTGGACTCGTTTGTTGTGTTTGACAGTAGGGGCTGCTGGGTTTGGACCTTGCTTATTCTTTTCTCACACATTAAGTATCTGGGTGCATAGTAGCAGCAGTAATAAATGTTATGTTTTCAGTAATATTCAATGTTTTTGTTCTTCTCAGCTGTAAGACCAAGTCTAACCACTGTGTTGTCTTGAATTCTTTGTAACCATTGTTTGTGCTTGAAAAGCCCTTCACCTGCCCTGCTGTAACCTGAGTTGAGCAATCTCGCATGCCTGTCTACCACATAATAGGGCTTTAGGACTTAATAGGAATATTGAATAGAGGGGCAAACACAGGTGCATAACTTCTGGCTTCCTTCTCATTTGCATAATAGCAGCCAAGTAATTGAAGTGGAGAACAGTCAGGCAGCCAAGCACAAAAAAAGATAAGAGCACCTCATTTAAGTGTGCTGCCTTAAATCTTTCTACTTTAGAAGTGTATTTTTCCCCTCAGAAAAATTGGACATCGAAAATGGAGCATTTGTGAGGTGGAGCGAGCAGGTGTGTGCTGGCTCTCTCTGTTCCACTTGAACATGCGTTTGCCAACTATTCGTGTCCGTCAGCCTTTGCTCCAGCCTTATTCCCAGCAGAAGACTCTGTTTTTGTCAGTTATTTTGAGGAAACTGGGAGCAGCCTCTGGCCGTTGCTCATGTTTTTTAACCCCTCCTCCTCCCTCCCACATTCTTCTCCCCAGTGTGACATCCATCTCTGTCTAAAGCAGCTATTTTCTGGTAAGAAAGTGAAGGAAGAAGTGGAGCAACAGGGAGTTTTCAACTTGTGTTATATTAAAGCACTGGCTGGGTCTGATGGGAACTGATTCAACCTGTGAGGCTATTAACATTTATTTAAAAGCAGCAAATAAAGAGGACCTTATTTAGTCTACAAGAAAAGCTAAGAGTGATACTTTTGTTCTCTAGAGTAGGCATGGAGAATGGGTCCAGTGAAAG
>NW_010330308.1:3249-25487 GCF_000700745.2 Antrostomus carolinensis
CTGTTTGGGTAATTGTAACGTGATGGTAGTCAGCAGCAAAAGTTGGACAGACTGTGGGGTCAGGTGTGGAGTGGAAGCAGTTTCTTTAAATATTATATGCCTGTTGTTGCTTCATCCAAAAGCAGATTTTTCATTTGGTTTTTATACCAAATTCTGCGTTGTACTGGAAATGGAGATTATCTGACTTTTGTCCATACTGTTGCACCTGTTAATAAAATGTTAATATATTCTCATGAAATCAATTTTAAAAGCCCTCTCTTCTCGGCAAATGGCTAGCAAATCTTGACTGCTATGACTGATCCATCTATGCACTTGAGTAACTATTTTTCCAACTCCTTGAAGTGTCCCGGGAGCTCTCCTTCTCTGTGGAAGGTACCACTGTCAAACAAGGAAAGCAGTGTGCATGAGCCAGGAGGCAGGGGAATTCGGTGACTGTTGTTTTGGTGCTGTGTGGCTCCTGTGAAGTGGCAATAGCTCTTTATAACTCACTTTCCCCAGTTAGGAATGAGGGATTGGACTGTGATACAAAGAGTAAAAATAGGTTAAGAGGTGGAGGTTGTTTCTCAGAGTTGGAAGTGAGAGTTTTGTCTAAGAACTGCAATTTTGGGGCACAGTTTTCACAGTTCAAGAAAGTTAAATCATTTGGCTTCGTAGGAGAAAGGTTGTAAATGCTTTGGGGTATCTCGTTAAATCTACTTTGTTGGCCTATCCAGTGAACAACCTCTTGATAAGTATCTTATTGTCTTATATAAGTTTATCCATTACTAATAACATCCTAGTTCCAGGTTCTGCTGGGATTCCAGAAATGTAGTTACATACAATAAAATGCTTGACAATTACAGATGCTTTATTTTCTTTATACTGAATTAAAGTTCTTTCAGGACCAGAAAAGGTAAATATTGTAATGCATGTCTTACTTTGCTGGTCAAGTGTTTCTGCTGTATGTTTGCACATCTAGTACCATAGTTGCCTAGTTCTGCATCTCAGCTCCTTTTTTGTAGCCACTTGTGAAAAAATAATTCTTTGTGAGATTAGACGTCCTTCAACCACCTCTAGACACGTTTTTAGTAATCAGGAAATCTTCAATTCTGCCTGTGACTTCAAAACTAGAGGCACAAATATGGCAATTCCCTTAACCCCATGTTTTTAGAAGGCGCTCCCAGGGGTCACCAATGGCTTTGGGAGCTCATTCATGCCATTTAGGCAATTCTTTGTTAGCTGGGACATTCCCAACAGTGCCAAGGCTTTGGCACTTTTTCTGGCTTCTGAAAAATTCTCATGGCATGGGGGGAGTTGTTGGGTGTTGACAGTCTCTGAACTAGTTGCTGTACTGCCCTGCTCACAGTCTTCCCTGTAGCACAGGAAAGGGAAGTTTGCATGCACCAATGCTGGGAGCACTGGAAGCATCTTGGTAGCATGGTGTAAAAATGGCACGTTAGCGTGCCCCAGCTATCCCCAGCTCCTGAGAACCCCTTGGCCATCTTCTGTCATGGCTGGAGCCATTGCCCAGCTACTCTGTGTGCACCCTCTGGGCTCACTTGGTGCTTGGATTGTCCTTTAAATGGAAAAAATAGTGAAAATTTATACAGATATACAACTACTAGTTTACTACAGGTCAGGCTTGAAGCTTAGGTGTGAGATTTTTTGCTGAGAGATCATCAATTGTTTTTATCTTTATATAAAAAATTATAAATTTACATCCTACGAAGGGCTTTACTTGGCCTGGAGGCTGAACTACATATTGCAGAAACCTTGCAGTCATCATCTTTATTTAAAAAAAACAACAAACAAACCAAAAACCAACCCACAAGAACAAAACAAAAACAAAAAGCACAAAAAAAACCCCCACCTCAAAATCCTCCCAGAAAACCAAAACCCAAGCAGTCATACCTTAAGCAAAACCCTTTTTCTGGTAGCTTGTGTGTATGACATAATGGTGTATGTGGACAACCTCTCTTACTTTCATCTTACTCATTAAATGCAAAATCAGAAACTAAAACTTTTCTTATGGGGAATATAATTATTTCTATGCAATTCTGAAGAAGATGGGTCTTTTCTTTATTACTACTTTAATAAGCAGAACACTTTTTCCTATAGTAGTATCTGTAGAGTCCAAGAGTAGGTGTAACAGCTGTACAGTGCAGCAGCCTCTGCAGTCTGAGTCTGCTTTTGACATGGGTGCTGTGGGGAAGATCTGCAGCCCTGCAATGCTGTGTAAATATTGGGTTTGTTTGGAAAGAGAGATTGTTTTTCTTATCTACAAGTATAATTTTCTTCTTTGACAGAATAATTCTTTAAGAAGTGGTGCGTACCTTCCATTTTGCTTATTACAGAGTGTTACTCTGTTTTTATGTTGCTTGTAAATTGCATGTTTTAAGGTCAGTTTCTCAGTAGCAATGAACTCGGAGGGATTTTTTTTTTCTCCCATTTTCACATCTAGGTGTTCTGTCTCGTTCTGCCTTGCAAGCCTAACCATTTGATGTGAGATTTGGAGGAGCTGTTGGTCACAGAGATAACAGCTTGTGAGGCACAAAAATATCATCACTGTTTCATTCCTCAAGAGTGATGATTGAGGTGTGATACGAGTAAGTCTTCTAGCTGCCAGTTTCTCTTCTTGCTGCTGAAAAAGTGGGGCTGTTTTTCTCTCCTAGCTTTCTGATGCCTTTCTGCAATACAGACTGGCAACAATATGGGCCTAGTTGCTCACCATGAGATTCCTGATTGTATTTCTCCAAATGGCTCTTTTGCAAAGCCTTGAAGCCGCTGCCATTTGAATCAGGGCCTCATGGCTGCTCTGACCTATGTGGGGAGACTGTCTTGGTCTGCTGCTGCTCCAGCTTTGAGCAAAAAGATGCACCACAGCCCAACTGAAATACATCTTGTCATGAGCTGTGGTCTATGGGCTCAGTATGCCTCCAAAAGTCAGCTGAGCTTCTGTCTCGAGTTAAAGACTGAAAGTCCAATTCTTTCATGCAAAAGGCACAACATACACCTCTGGAGCACCTCTCCTATGAGGACAGGCTGAAAGAGTTGGGGTGTTCAGCCTGGAGAAGAGAAGGCTCCAGGGAGATCTTATAGCGGCCTCCCAGTACCTGAAGGGGCTACAAGAAAGCTGGGGAGGGACTTTTTATAAAGGCAGTTAATGACAAAATAAGGGGAAATGGGTTTAAACTGGAAGAGGGCAGGTTTAGATTAGATATTAGGAAGAAATTCTTTCCTGTGAGGGTGGTGAGACACTGGAACAGGTTGCCCAGAGAAGCTGTGGATGCCCCCTCCCTGGAAGTGTTGAAGGCCAGGCTGGATGAGGCTTTGAGCAACCTGGTCTAGTGGAAGGTGTCCCTGCTGATGGCAGGGGGGTTGGAACTAGATGATCTTTAAGGTCCTTTCCCACCCAAACCATTCTGTGATTCTATATGGGACATAGTTATCTTTTCTCATAGATGGTGAACTGTGACAGTGGCACTAGGAAAAATCTCAGAATTTCCTTCCTTCCATTTGAAACAGACAACAGTGTGTGTATTTGAGGGCCTTAACCAGAGCTGATAAAGGAACTTTTTTTTTTTTTTTTTTTTTTTTTTTTTAAGGTTTGTGAATGTTGGATAAATGACAGGACCATGTTACTGGTAGCTTGGACTGTTTGAAATATTGGTGCCAGTGTTTTGTCAGGTGTGGGCTTCTTAACACAAGCCAAATCTGCGATAACTCTGGAAAGTGTTCCAGAGAAGGGCGTAAGCAACTCAAATGTGGGGTTTTTTTTAAATCATTTATTCAGTAGAGTTTCAAATATCGTGTAGTAAGTATAGTTGTTACAGTTCCTTATTCATTTTATTAAACAATGAAATGTATGGTATTAAGGTCCTTAGGTATTTCCTGTATGTTTGAATATGTAACCAGCAATCAAATATTTTATAGCAGATTTTACAAATGTTGCTATGCTCCAAAATAGTTGAAAATTTAATCTTCCCTTTCTATATAATTCCTCATCTAATTCCATGATGTCAAGAATGGTTCTTTTTTAACACAGATAAACATGCTGTAAAAAAATCTTTTTAAAATGAAGTTGCACAAGTAACAAAATAGCACGTACCATGCACCTCAATGTCCGTATGGTCTTAACTGTTCATCTAAAGATCTTGAGGTTAGGAAGCTGAGGAGGAGCTTTGCAGAGAGCTTTTATGGGAGTACATTTAGGCTGCAGAGACCTCCAAAACTGTTAAAAGGACTTTGTGAAATAAGGCACAGTCACACTGGACCCAGTTCTACCTGTGTGTACACTCCCTTGGGCTCAATATTAAGCTGCTCACTTACCGTGCCCTTACAACCAGAGCTCGTTCTTGCTGTAACTGAAAAGTCTTGACACTGTTTGAGATGTGACGCTCTTACAGTACACAAGGTCGTGAACAGAGATACAACAGATTTTGAGATCATTTGTATTTTACTCTTAACCAAGCCTTCTGGTTTAGGTCCTCTGCTCTTGTGATGCTGCACACCTTATGCAATAAAGTTGGAAACTGACAGAAAGAGGCTCTTGATACAAGTGCTGTTGCTGTTATTTTAGGTTAAATAATTTAAATAGCTGTCTTCTCCTTGCATTGTTGTCTTTGTAAAATATTGTAAAATATAAGAAAGATCACATGCTGGTTTAACTTTCTGGTGTTGCTTATAGTACCTCCAAGGAAGTGCAAGTTAACACAATGCGTCAAATTGGATAGTAGGATCAGCAGGCTTTATTTTACAAAGCTGCCCCCAAAAAAATGTTTTTGTGTGTTTTTTTTTGTTTTGTTTTGTTTTTGTTTTTTTTTTTTTTTAAATTAAGATCTCCCCTTTGAGCGGCCTCATATCATGTTTATTTAGAAATGAAATACTTTCCCTCCATCTCTAGGTAGTCACATTTGTGTTTGCGATAGTCCAAATCCAGCTTGTGGTTTCAGTTGATGGTTTGGGTGCCTGTTTTTGCCTTATCACTTGAATACAGTGAAAGGTCTGGTGGAGAGTGGAGGACTAGACCCTGAGGGTTGGACTCGGACAACTTGTTGTACATCAGTGATTTGTTTTGTTTGTTTTGCTGTTTCATTTTTTATTTTTAAAATGGAGACAAACTTGTAGATGGATTCGTGTAATCATGGTTTCAAGGATTATGGTTCTCACAATGTGGTGTCATTGCTATTTGAAGACACTCTGTGTATTGTTTCATTAAAATTAAAAAAAGATGGCACCGTGCAGTAAAACTCAGCCATACACATGTCCTTGTGTGTCAGTCTTGGCAGCACTGATATACTACCTTCATTTTTCCTTTATCTTACACTGGCTGCATGTGGTAGGTCAACCAGAAACTGCTTTCTTACTTTGCTAATCTTTACTATGATTTTGATTGATGTTGGCTACCCTTGCATGAGGTTTTTTGAACCTCGCACCCTGTTTGAGGCAAGTTAGCTGAAAGGGGCAAGTGTGCTTGCAGCGTTAGGTCTGTCGGGAAGGGAGGAAGACCCTGAGAAGGTGAATTAATTGGTCTTGAGCCAGTCTGATGCTCCCATAAGGCAGCCTGCAGAACCACACTGTCATTTGATGACAGTAATATTTTAGTGTGGAGGCAGTGCGTTTGCTCATTCTTGCAGAGAAGACTTGCAAATGAGAAGTGGGTTCACTAACCTTCCAATTCATATGATTGAATAGAAATGAGTGAGTTTTCGTCCACACTACTGCAACATCTGAATGCTTCACAATGCCTTTTTAAGTGCTAAGCCTCTTGTGGAGACACAGATGGCCTTACTGGGTTTGGCCAGTTGAGCTGGAGAAGTAGAATGATCCCAGCTTTTCAGGCTGGAAACTAAGGCACAAGAAAAGTTAGCAAGTTGGCAAGCTTGCTGCACCGTGTGTTTGTAACGGAGTGAGATGATGAACTTGGATCTTTCCAGTCCCAGCCTTACACCCTGGTCTCTAAGGTATAATCTTGTACTGTAGTCTCTTCCTTCTTTTTAAAGCGTGCATACCTCATGTAGGGAAAACAAATACACATCTGATGTCTTGGAATAGTGCTCAAGTAATAGTCCTGCCTCAGGATACAATGCTGTAAGTGCGTGGCACTGGGAGGTTGAAACTTCAAATGTTTTAAAATAAAAATTACGTGTCTCACGATGAGGGAGAAGCTTTGGGACTGAGTTCTTACGTCTTTCTCCCCACTAATCCTGGGGCAGGTGTTTGCAAAACACAGCTGCTTTGCAGAAGTTAGGCGAGAATGTGCATTCCAGTCCGGCTTTCTGCTGAACTGGAACATGTAGTGTACTTTTGAAAGAATAACAGTGTGACTGTTAGATGTTCTTCCTATTATCTCAGTTTGATAAAAAGCATTCTTCAGGTCAACAGGGCTCTCTAAAAATTAAACTACATTGTTCTGTTTCCAACTGTGACTCCAGTGCTCTCAGGAAGAGCCCACATGGTAGAAGATGTAGGAAAATAAAGTAAATGAAGCCCTAAGGAGCCATAACAAAATGGAAGGGGGGGGGAAAGCAGTGTAGCCTGTCAAAATAAGAATCAAAGAGTTCTAACCCAAGTTCAAAAAGAGCTTTCCTTCTTTCTGCTTCACTAATGCCAATCAGTGAACACCAAAAAAGTATGCTGCAAGCAAAAGGCATCTGAACTGGGAATGTCAGAAGGGTGTGTGGGATGGGGGAAGATAGTAAGAGCTCTTGGAAGGAGGAGAACAGCTTGGAAGGAACAAGATAGTGCAGAAATGTAAGGTTTCAGAAGTGAAATTTTGAGCATCATAAAGTTAGCATTGTATTTATGGAATTAGAACCAGCAACAGACAGTTAATAGTGTTAACAACACTAGGAGTTTCTGTACCCAAACAAGTTCCTGTAGAAAGTATCCCTTCTATTTTTGCTAAACTGTAATGCTTCTTTTCAGTATTGCTTCTGCTGGAGGACACTGTGGTGAGCAGTGTTACTCACTGTTAATGCTGCCTCTTCTGTATGTGCAGGAAAAGCGTGTCTTCAGAAGGCAAGAAGTGAATAGAGAAACTAATATTTAACACAACTAGTGATGGAGTATTTGCCACCAGGTTGGTGACAATAATAACATATTTGAAGAGACATTCTGTGTTATCTTTGGATATGTTGCTTAGTCACTGCATGTCTCGGGTTCTTGGTTGAAAAATGAGAATAGTAACCTCCTGTATTTTACTTTTTCCACCAGGCTTTTCTGTGTTTTGGTGTTCGGTTTCAAAGATCACCAAGACCCAAGGGTTGTATGGAGCCTAGCACAATAACATCCTGCTCTCAGTGTGGGTCTCTACCCATGTGGTGGAGATAATAATTAAAAATATCATCAGTCAGAAATGTATGGTGATGAGTACGGGTGACTGCAGTTACCATCAGAGTGCCCTGTAAAGAGGTAATGCTGCTTTGTGAATTGGGTTTTCACTCTCAAGCGTCCTTCAGTAGGTGTGCTGAGGCATGAACTGAACGGCAGGAGTAGTTTTGGGCAGTGCATGAATGCAACGGTTACATGTGTGATGCTAGAGATGCTTAAATTTATGCTAATAATGAAATATTTGTGCTCTGCTTTTCAAGGGCTGTTGTAACCTGCAAGCATCTTTTCTAGTGTATAATTTGTAATCCTCCTGCTTTGTGAAGGGCCTAATACAGATTTTATAAAGTAAATAAAAAAAATTCATTTAAACAGCAATTTTTAGTTCATGGCAAGTTAAGTAACCCTCATTAGACAGGAGCAGTGTTCGGGGGGGTGCTAGAGAATTCCTTGCTGCTCCTCCCTGCTCGGAGAACTCCCTCATCTCACCTGGCAGGAAGCTGGAACAAACATCTACGTGGCCTTCATGCATTCCTAACTAGTCACACCCCAAAATTTCAGCCTGTTTATGTGTGTGGGAACTTTTGCTGTGTGGAATGCCTTGATCTTTTCTTCTCAGTCTTTTGTTGTGATGGTAAACTAGAGTGCAGAGAATGGATGAGCTACTGTGGCAGGAAGAGGAAAATCTCCTTTCTTTCTCAAAGACTGGGTAGTAACAAATGCTCATACAATGCTCCTGGAAATGCTGCATCTTCCCGGTGAATATGTGGCCTTATTCAGATGAGAACAACTGGAACTTTTAAAAATCATTTTGGCGCACACTTATGTCTCGAGAAGCTTGCAGTTCTTTATGTGCAGTTCATTATAGGGAAACTTTTTTGGTTGGTTGGTTGGTTGGTTTTTTGTTTATTTTTTGGAGGGTTTTTTGTTGTTGTTGTTGTTTTGTTTTTTTTTAAACCAGATCAATACAAATATATATCTGCAGCAGCTTGCAATTCCTTGTGAACAGTTTAAGTCAGGTCAGTTAGTAATTGATTACATTTGATACTGAAATGAGCATGATTTAAGCTAGACTATTTGTGTGACATTTTGTGCTGTTGTGACTAGCTTAGTTGAAAATCTCCCTTAAGGTAAATGAGTGCACTTTTCCTGTGTGGGCAAGCCTCAAGGGAAAAGATGGATCTCCGAGCTCAGATGCCAAGGCAGAAGATGCACATCCTGAAGAGCAAAGAAATGAGACCAAGACTCAAAGAAATAATATACACATTCCTGCAGAAAATAAGAGTGAATGCTTGCCAGTTAAAAAAAGTGGAAGGTCTACCAAGTAGCCCCTTGTCCCTACGTCAGGAAATACTTGTTCAGATGCTGGGGGATGCTTCCAGATCCTGGAGTTTTAGAATTCAGGTTTTATGTCTTAAGCTCTTCATTCTCTCTGACACTCTTGTTTTCTAAATTTATAAAGGTTTACCTCAGAATAGCCTGAGCCTGTTTCTGCTTTCTTTGTGATTCAAATGTAATAGCGATACCATCTGTTATTCTTTATCCAGTGATAGTATATATTTAAAACAGGGGATTTCAAAGAGGTTAAGAGTCTGATACAGATGACACATCTTGTGTTTTATTTCTGCACTCACTGGTCCTGTGAACTTTTTTTTATACTTTTAGGCCATTAGGGACCTTGTCCTGAGGGTAAAATGATGTTGATACATTTCTACAAATGTTTCTCCAAATGAACAAATGTTTCATATGTTTCTCAGATGGTGACTCAAGAATAATTTTTCTTGATTTTTCTGGGGGGGAAGGAGGTCTTCTGCCACACCCCCTTCTTTGTTGCAAAGAAGCAGCCAGTTAATACTAAGCTCTGCTCCATGCGATCTTGCTTCTGTGTCACTTGAACTGGGATGTGTTGCATTCCTAATGTTTTATTCAGCCATAAGATTGTTGTTGATGGTTTTTCTCACAGGCCATAGAAGAATGAATTTATTTTTGTCAAATTGAGACCTTTTTTTAAAAAAAAAAATTTGTAGATGTTCAGGCATCTTCTGCAGAGCGGGTGGGGACTGCTGTGGTGAGAATAGTGTATAGAAAATACATATGTATCAGATGATGCCTTTTCTCATCTTGCATCTTTCATAAGTTAGACTTGATAAAATAGACCCCAAGTAGTCAACACAGCAAGTAAAGCACAAGAATGCCTTTTGAATTATCTCAAGGATTGTGAAAAGCTGCTGCCTTACACCTGTGGTGCACCTGCAATATTTTAGCTCTGTAACACTCCATGATTTTTGACACAGGGCCACCCAGTGATACCTCATAACTTTCAGAAACAGTGCAGCTTGATTTCAGGCATGGCTCTGTGTGTTCTAATGCAGAAGTGGTGGTATTTACTAAAAAAGAAGTGTTAGTGTTCTGCAAGTGGTCAGTGATTATTTTGCTGGTGATTGAAGAATGGGAAGAAAGCAAGGTTTTTAAGGAAAAATGAAGTCTTTTATTGGAACATGAGATTTAAGTGGATAAAACCACATAATCTTTCAAGCATCCACACCCTTCAAAGGTTGAAAGGTTCAAAGTAGGAGCCATGAACTTCAAGTGAGGTTGGCTAGAACAGTTGTTAAACATGGATCTATCGTTGATTTAGTATTAACCTCTGCTAGAGAAAGGAAGACTTGGGGAATCTAGAATTCTTAACTGGACAGGAAAAGGAAAATTTGATGCTTCATTTCTTATCAGTCTTTTACATCTAATTAATTGAGGTGTTTTAATCCATATGTTAGCCTTTAATTTTTTTATTTTTACAGTGCTGCAGATGCACTTCTGAAACAGCTTCGAACTAATGTACTTCTGGATAACAGCTGGTAAAGTGGCCAGAGATTGACCTGATAGCTCTACATCAGAGTTTTGAAGCTTAGATGCAGGCTTTTCACTCAGTTTAAGGAAATTACCATGCATGTCTATATTAAAAAACTTACCAAAGGAAATTTTTCAGTTTTTGTTGCACTCTTTTATTTGCAACTTGATACATTATACACCTGATATAAAGATCTTTATAGATGCTGTATTCTGTCTACTTAGATTGACAAATGATACTGCTTTTTATTGAAATTTTCACATCAAGATAGTGGGGAGATGTAATAATCCTTCCCCTTTCAGGTAGATCTGTGCTGAACTCAGAGGCACTGGTTTGCCTTGGCTTGCCAGAGAGAGCACTTTCCAGTCAGCATTCACTACTTTAGACATTAAAAGGAGAAAAGTTCCCACGGAAGCCACTTCAGTGCAGCATTTGGGAAGTCTCTGCTTCCTTCTCATGCGTACAGAGTACACTGCAGTGAATGCAATGACCCCTGCAGATGGAGAAGGGGTTTAGATTAGGCTAAGAGCCTTGTAGAAAGCATTTTAAAGAATCACATTTCTGATGAGGAGTTTGTCCAATATTCAGTGCTTTTGTCAATCTGGTGCATGTTTTCTATTTTTAATGACTGTTTCAATACTAGGGCACTGTGTTCAAAGACTAACAAGTAATTTGTAGCATATGGTATCCTTTCTTGTGATTTTTTTTGACAGTTTTTGTGGAGGAAAATTGCTTTTTCATTTTATGCTTTTTTAATTAAAGATACAGATCATACTGTATCAGGTGGTCTGGGTGTGTAATAGTTCATTTGATTAGTTGCTGGTTGGAGAATAAGGTATTAAATCTGTTTAAGTTTATGTTAATATATTGTGAAAATTTGTTACTCTTATGTAAAAATGACTGGCCATAATTCTGGAGATAGAAAATAAGCGCTTCACTTACTCCAGATACATAATTGTAAATGTGTGTTAGTATAAATCACCTTTTGATAAACTGCTGTTCCATCGTACATCTGCAGTAGTGATGAATTTTGAAGAGTGTTTTAAGGATTTGTAAAAGCAGAACAGGCAATAGACAAATGAGCTACGATAGAATCATAGAATGGTTAGGGTGAGGACTGTCTCCTTATATTTACAGAACACTTAATCTGACAGTGAACCCAAATTCTGTGGCAATAATTAATAGTAATAATTGTACCCTTTTTTTTTCTTTTTTCTTTTTTTTTTTTCCCTAGGTCACTGGCAAGTGTAGGAAAGGAACTAAAAGATAACTTTTTGCGGGCCCTGGCAGAAAGAGAGGAAGCCAATTGTACTGGAAAAACTTCTGTGAGTACCCGTGAGATCAGTCTTCTTAGCAGTGTAAAAATGAATTGGAATAGGAAAATGAAGTATTTTACAGAAAAACTTTAGGTGGAACATTTTAAAAAGATTATTTGGTTTAGGAGAGACTTCTTTAAACCTTGATATTTGTTGATGTTAGGGTTTTTAAAATTTTTTTAAAAATAAGCAAAGCATATGAAAACACTGCCCAGAAGTCTACAAAAGGTAAGTGGTGAGCCGAAGGATACAAGAGGAAAAACATCTAGTGAGTGTATTTTGATTTCATAAGAAGTTGTAGATTCCTGCCTTGCAAAATTCATTCCCATGTGTGCTTTAAATAAAGGAAGATGCACCCTGATTGTTGGGAGAATCTCTTTGAAAATCCTTAACATTGGTGCTGTTGGAGTTTCCCTGCTGAGTTTTAGTGAGGTGCTTGATATGTTGGGTCTAACATAGGGGAGTGTTATGAATATGGCCGTGTGCCTCCTGACTCAGCTAGCTTGTAGACACTAGCAAGGCTGTCTGTGCACTGTGCTTGCTGGTGCTTTACTTGACCAGGATATCGCTGGCAGAGGCCTCTTGGGAATCTCTCCTGCTGTGTCTGTCCCTACCCTCCATTCATGTAGGTGTGCTCGGGGGACAGTGTTGCTGAAGTTTAAATTTACACTTGTAAATATAGCTAGATCAGTGTCCTTTACTTTAAAAGCAGGATGGTCCTATATTCTTGGCTTTTTAATACCTTTAGTTCTGCACAAAGAAGTTTGTGCCCACATGCTGTACAAGGAGGGAAGTTTTGAATCATGATTTAAGTTCAGTCTGTTTCCATTTGAACTTCATAACACAACTGAAAATGAGCCCAGAATGGTCATCCTGGTCTTAATGCTGTGTTTAGATAGAACAGTGCTGTTTCTTGCTGCCTTTATGAGGTAGCAAGAGCCTGGATTACTGTCTGTTAGATTGCCTCACATGCTAAAGAAAAATAATAAAAGTGAGTGCAAAGGCAGCGCAGGGCATTCTGGAAGTCAGAAGTGATGGTGATCTTATTTCCTGGTTGTACTTTCTTAGAAAGTTGATCAGGCATACACTAATGTGGTTTTTGGGTTTTTTTCTTTGCATTTGTTCAACTCTCCTAATTGAAGTAAGAGTGTAACTCCCCTCCCTTCCTCCCATAATTCTAGGATCAATTTTTATTCTTTTCTGGCTAGCTAATTAATCTATAGAATTTGCAGCGGAAATGCTACCTGAAGTGTGGTTCCACAACATATCTGAGCAAGCTTCCTCATAAAGCTTCAAACACCTTGTGGTTTCAGCTGGCTGACAAATATCCTGGGAACTGTGCTTCCTGGGATATGTAGGGATTTCTATGTGAGAAATAGGACACAAAAGGTTCAATGTATGGCAGAAATGAGAGAGGGTGGAATAATGCCATGATGGCTTAGCCTTGAAAATAGAAGCAGTCTGTGACTTATTCCAAATATTTACTATAATGTGTTTTTTTTTTTTCTTTTCTTTTTTAAAGGCAATTGCTAATTGTCACACCTTACTCTTGTAGTTCCCTTTCTGGTTATAGTTTTCAGAGCATCCTCTAAAGGAAATGTAATTTCTTAATTTTACAGATGGGGGCACTACTGAGTTATGCAGAACCCTTTCACCACAGAAAAGGGGTGTCAGTTTATACTAACAGGTATTTCTGGCTTTATGTAAAGGCAGCAGGGCTGACACCGCCCTATGGATTGCTCCCAGT
The DNA here is from genome assembly GCF_000700745.2 of Antrostomus carolinensis. NCBI lineage: Eukaryota > Metazoa > Chordata > Aves > Caprimulgiformes > Caprimulgidae > Antrostomus > Antrostomus carolinensis. The sequence continues at coordinate 16,469 of NW_010330308.1, forward strand.
CCCCTTGCTGTGCTGATGGGATGCTGCAAGTTACATGTGGGGCTCTAAAAAATGAAGGTAGATAAATTATGGGTTAGCCTTTAAAATTAAAATAAAAAATAATTAGTAAGCATCTCATCAAAATGAAGACAGCTGGTCTCAGTTCCCAAGTTCATGGAACTCCTGCAGTGATACAATTTCTAGGCCCCCAAAACAGCCTCTGGTTATGTATCAAAAGTTTTTGGAACAGTGAGTATTATTACAAGCTATTGAGTACATACCTAGATATAATAAACTATATCAAGTGTGCAATTTCAGCCTCAAGTCTGACTCTCCTGCAGTTTGCTGGTTAGAGGAGACCCCATAATATTTTCTTAATACACTTCAATGTGGGAATGCGTTTCAAATAGTGATTCAGAACATAAACCTGTTGGCTGCAATCATAAGTGCACACAAAAGACATTTTTGTTTTTTACTATTGCATACCTAATAAACCAACAGAGAGGAGTAGTTTGTTTTTTTAATCTTGGCAGTGCCACCAGTATTATTACTAGGGCTATAGACAATTCTGTGTGTTTTTAGGGTTGCACTTGTGCTCTAAGACTAAGTACGCTGGTTGCTGCGAAGACCAGCCTACCCAAAGAAACACTGCCTATTTGGAAAGCTAAAACTGGTGCCAAGCAATGCTTACATTGCAGGATCCTGTCTGTGCTCAGTAAGCAAGATGCTCACATGGTTTCTGTGCTTCTCTGTTCACTGTGTGATATCTAGAACCTGCTCCTTTTGAGATGAAGGCAGCGTGAGCCATGGGACTTGCTTCCAAGTCACACAAGTTACACAGCAGGGAGTCATTGTATGACTTCCCATCCTCCTTTGAATGGCACCACCTGACAATAGCAACTTGGGTCTCTGAACCAATGAACAGTTTAATTAAATCCTCGGGATTCCTTACAAAAGGCTGCGCAATGTAAGACTTTTTTCAGTCCATCCAGTTAAGGCTGTATAAAGGCTTTGTGCTCTACCGCAAAGATCACTGCACACATGTAACAGCATTGTTGGGGGAGATTATCTGTCATGGGGGTCCTGAGCAGAGCAGGAGTTAATGCTACTTGATGGGGTTACCTGCTATAGAGCTAGACTTCAGGGCTACTGCAGAAATGGGAGATGGAAAAAGAAAAGGATCTAAAAAACTTGTCAGAAGCTGGACGAGTGTGATCTTGACAAAGCTTTTTGTAACACTTTGCTCTAGCATTACCCACAGCAAGGCTCAGCCCTTTACTTAAGGGTTAGCTGCAATTCTTCTGCATGTCACAGTGACAGGGATATTACATCTAAGAGATGTAGTGATCAGTGTCGGTGTTTGCACCTGAAGTTGCTAGTGGGAGTTTTGCTGGTGTGTCTGGACTTTAGAAATCAGCCTCTGCCAGAAGATGACTTTCTGTTTGTCTTTTCTGGATATACAGCCAGCCTATCCTATTTATACGGAAAAAAACCCCCAACAACAAAAAACCCAACCCCCAAAACCCCAAACAAAAAGCTACCACCCAACACCAAAACACACAAAATGAGAACAATACTAATCGAACAAAAAACAATAAAAAACCTAACCCAGCAAAACCAAAACAAGAAAGCAGTTGTAAAATGTCTCCTCCTTTTCTCACATAGAGTGGGAGGAAAAGTATTAAAAAAACATCTAATCTCAAAAAGTGCACTTTACTGTTCCTGGAAAATAAAAACAAAGCAACTCTCAGCTGTGCTTGGTTACTGTGTGTGGCTTGGTTAGCTGAGGTTCCTATTTCCTTTCCATTTCATATCAGCTTTTGCAGGTCATCCATATGTCAAGTTGATCTGGGAAGTTAATTCTTTAAAACGAACCTGTCATGACAGAATTGTTACACATATTTGCTGATTAACCAGTTCCATTCAAAAACTTGATCCAGAAAAATTGATATGAGAAATAAGATGTGTGAGGTAGAAGATCGTTTTAAAAAATGAGTGAGTGCTGCAGGGTACAGTAACAATGGGCCACTGATGGATTTTGGCAGTACTGGTGAATTTTCTATGTTCTTATAAATGAGAATTCACCTGAAATCTAATGCAAGTCTTATGATCAGATGAACTTGGCAGGCAGACAGGTCTCGACTTCTTTGCACAGGTGTATGTTTACCCTATCTAGCCCTCACCTATACTCTGGTATGCATTAAATATTACTTGTTTATCCAAGGTGATAAAGGGCTCTGTGGATATCATAGTTTGTATTTACAAAAGCCTTAGGAAGTTATGCAATATTCAGAAACTCCTTTTTGTCTCCCAGAGCAAGTCTCTCAGTTACCGTGTGAATATCTTGAGGCTGATCTTTTGGGAGAGGCTTGGGGTGATGGGGCAGAGAGGAAGACTACAACTGCCTGATGTATCTGAAGACATAGGTACCCTGTAAGCTTGGATTTGGTTTTCTTGGCGATTGGAACAAGTTATAGTTACATTCTCATGGGCATCAGTGCCCTCATCAAAAGTATTTAGGCACTTCAAATAATTAGATGGAAATGAGCTTAGTAAGCTAAGGATTCATCCTTTCTTCCCCTATTTCACTGATTGGGTGGTGGGGGGGAAAGGTTTCCACAAAAACAAAGCCACTCACCCTGATGTTCCTGTTCTCAGTCATGTGAGAGCTCCAACCAGGAGATCAGTTGAAATTCATTCCTAGTAGAATGGAACTTTTTTAGGGTTTTTTTCTGCACTAAGTATTGGCTCTGAAAGCAGTTAGGTGGCCTGGCCTTCTTGGCTTTGAAATGTGTATTGTTGAAGCTGTGTAGAAGCACTGGTTACAACTTGTTCCTTCAGAGGTGTTCAAAGCAACCACTGTAGCCGACTCGGAAAAACTTGTGAATTAGGCACTTTCTAATAGACCCGTTTCCTGTGTTGAAAACTCAGTGAAGCATAAGATTGCGTTGTATATGACCAAAAATATTGTGCTGACATGATCTTTTTTCCCTTTACTACTTCCCAACATCTATGAAGGGCTCCCTCTCAAGAAAAAAAAGGTATTATAGAAATGTTTATTTCCCTTTTAACTGAACCTGTGTTTGTCTGTTTAATAAATTGCTATGGAAATTATGCGAGTCATGCAGGTAATCATAACTTAATTTCAAACAAATCACTGCTGCCCTTGAAATACAAAATATATATCAAATTCCATGTTACTGGAAAGACTGTACTATGAAAGAAATGAAACCGTGTTTCCTGGATGTAGATGTAATCTTTTTATTTCATCTCTTGAAGGCTTAGTATGCATTTCTTCCCAATTAAAAGGGGGTAGGGATGTGTGGAAATCATGTTACTTGTTGAGACTTCCTGTGCAGATGACAAGCAGAACCTTTTTTCCTTATATATTTTATCTCAAAAAATCATAGATGTGATTGTCTGCTACTGTTCATGTACTATGTGCTGATTCATGTTTGACAACAAGTGTAATGGAATATAAAAGCACTTGGAATACTGGAAAATGAGGCCGTTGGATCCAGAGTCCTCTGAACCTCAAAAACAGCTGTTAGGGAGCTGACTCTACATTTATGTTATAGTTTATTTCTACTATTTCACTTGTAGGATCATGAAGTACTGGCAACAGAAAGGGGACAAGAAAGCAAGCAAAGAATGTTACTTAAAATGTTATACAGCATGCTAAGGCAGCTGATAAGTTCAGTATGATTTTCCTTTATCAAATCTGTTCTGGAGAAATATATCTTAAAAAGGACCAGTTAATATAATTTTTTAAAATATATTTTTAAATTATTTTTTACCCCCAAGAGTCTTTCTCTGTAAGCTGCAGGTGCAGTGTAATGGAAAAGTCATTCTAGTTAAATTGGATTATGTGGATTGTAGATTATTTTAAACGCCTAAAAATCGCATTATTAGATATAGTGTGTGTTTACCATCAGAAGGCTACAAAACTGATACTCTATGTAGAAAAGCATGTGGGAAAAATGGATAAGTATAAAGAAATCTATTCATTCTTTTCTGTAATTTATGAAAAGTGAAGCAAAAGTTAGGAGAGCTGAGTATATTTTCTAGAATACATGAGTTGTATAATTTTAATGACTTAACAGCTGTGAATAACAAATTACTTGTGCTGTGGCAAATGGACATGTTTCAGATCAGCTGATAGCAACACGTGGCATATTATTTGAATGGTTTTCACTGTCATCAGAAGACCTCAAGGTTCACTTAGAATTCTGATCAAAATGAGTAATTTCATTAACTGCTATTAATTGAAGACCAATTAAGCTCCCTTTAAAGACCTTGTAGTTGGTTTTATTTGTCGCCGCAGGAGTTCTGGGTTCCTTATAAGGACAGCTTGAGAGGGACTGATGAGTGATTGCATACATGTGTTTGAGCCTGTGTCTACATTAGCATTTGAGTTGGGATGAGGAGAGTGATTTCAAAACAGTTCTCCTAGTGAGCTACACCTACCACACATTGGTCTTGCATTGCAGAGCAATCTTGGAACACGCTCATTGGCTTTAACTGGGAAAAAAGACACATTAAACAAGAAACTGGGCTCCAGGGGCGCCATCCTCTTACAGATAGCCAGGTCTTGTGATCAGACTAGGGCTACTGTGATGTAAAGATCCCCAAATGTGTATGCTGTGGCGAGATGGGGTCTCTGGCTCTGAATGCTTCATTCTTAAAGTCCTGCTCTTTGTGTTGCATGATTGTCCAATGCAACACAAAGATGGATGCTAAATTTTTGCTTTTTAGTAGATCTCTTGAATACAACCAACTCAGGAAAAAATACTAATCTTAGTGGAGAAAAATATGGCATTAAAAATGCAATTATAGATATATACAGCAAATGTACATTGCAGTTCAGCTTACAGTATTTGTGACAGTAGGATGAGTTAAATGCGAGCACATGCAATGGAAAAATTCCATCGTGACCTATCAACCTGAAGAAATAAAATTCTAAATAGGAAGAGACCTCCTTGAAGTGGGTAATGATTTGCTGAGTCATCAAAGAGCATCACTAAAACACAGACAGATGATCACAGACTATAAATAAATTAAACCAAACCTACTGTTTTGTTTTCTTAAAGTAGCCATGGTTGGCCAATTCAGAAGACTGATTCTCTGAATCAGGGTACTTGCATGAATATAATTTAACAATGTGTATCAGAAATTTTTCTAAACAATTTTTTATGTTTTCCAAGAATGTTTGAGTTGTGTGCATAAGTTGTTGATGGGCAGGAATTTGTTATGTGTTCATTCACATTTTTCTCAAATTGTGAATAAAAAAAAAAGGAGGGATAAGAATGTAAGTATAAGTGACTATATAAATGCTTTAGCTAGAAAATACCACATGCCCAGGTTAAATCACTGACTAAAATACACGTAAGAGGGGGAAAAAAGACCTCAATGTCTTTCCTGCTAACAGAAGAAGTCTGATTGTTTTTCAGTCTTGAAGCAGACTCTTGTGGGACTCACTTTTCTAAGTGACTGAAAAGGCATATTGATGAATTTTGGGACAGAACCTTCCCTCTAGCAAAGACATAGAGAACTGGAGGGTTCAGGTAGTGTTAGAGAGGTTTGTTGTTAGGTGTTCTCTAGGCATGTGGAAATTAGGCCCAAGTCTGTCATATATTCTGTTGGCTGTCTCCAGATGGGGAGTGGCTGTCCATAATTTCCTCTTTTCATGGGAAAGGCAGTTGACCTGCTGTCTTACCCTTTCTAGGAAAAGCAGCAGAGCTTGGAGGTAGCACCATCCTGAGGGATGCCTTTAGGGTCTCTCTCTAACTGACCAGGTCTCTTGGACTTTTAAATTTTTATTACCTGGAGTTTATTTTGTCTTCTGAAACCTCCAGTTGCTGTTTAGTGATTTACATGCATGATTCGCACTCCATGGTGATCCCAGGGTTTACTTGTACTTGGAGGCTGGAGGGATTTTGGTGAGTGTGACAACTATGGAGTGAAAATCCTGATTTAACAACAGGACAACTCTAATCTCTCTCTGCAGTGAGAAACGGCAGCATGGCTGCTGCAGGATAAACCACTGCAGTTATCTGTCTCATCTACTCAAAGGTTCTTCAAGTTAAGGCTAACTTCCTTGGTCTCTGACACTGACTTGCGCACAAATTTGTTTCTCTCACCTGAATTTTCTTTCTGTGGTAACCCTTTGCTTATTAAGTATTCTGAAAAAAAAAAAAAAAAAAAAAAAGGAAGCTATATTTAAAGTTAAAAAAAATCCCCAACAAAACAGTTTGAAAACTTTTAATCCATATAATAAAATGGTAAGTTTACTTTAAGGATATTTGTTTGTTTTTTAGGATATTTTTCTGTAGGATCATCATACAAAGCCAAGAACATGTACTAGCTGGCTGCTCACCACATCTGTTGATGTAGTGTTTTGTCTACTTGGAAATGGAGGTTGAAGTCGTGCCCCTGCAGAAGTTACTGGCTATTTTGACACCACTGAGGTAAATGGAGCCAGAACTCCATCTCCTTGTATGTGTACTACTAAATTATAGTCTTCCTTGAGACAACACTATTTTATGAAAAATAAAAATAAAAATAAATTCTTCAATGTGAATAAGAAACTTGGGTTCCATATTGATCTCTGTATTTCTCTGCTACTGTCAACTGGGTTGCTGCTGAATTGGACTGGAAGCTGAATTTGATCTTTAGTTTGCTTCATGTCTTCAGCAGTAGCTTTTTGCAGGTGTAAATGTAGGCCTAGTGGGTGTTAGAGAAGTTAAAACCAGTGACACACAATTGGAAGTTGATACATGTGATTCCAGAGATACTGCTCTGTGGCTCCTTGGTAGGTATGAAATGAACGTTGGTGAATACCTTTGTGAAACACGTTGTCAGTTCTGAGTAAATAAGTAATAACATGTGATTTAACTGGAAAACTTGTTTTCTTAAATAGTGTGCACGTGTTTTAAGAGCTTTTCAGTGTTTGTTCTTAGGCATCATATTTCAGGTTGTGTGTGTTTTATAATATTAGTTTAAAACAAATAAGCAGCGTGTTAAAAAGAGATCTGGGTAAGCTCAGTGAATTATGATGGTACTAATAGAAAAATGGTGTTATTTTCAGTTTCTTTTTTATTTTTTGGTCACTGACTTTTAAAAATCATTATGCCCACATGTATTTATTGATATTTTCAGCTCTTGAACCTTTAGAATAGAAGTATTTCTCTTTTCCTAGCTATAGAAAACATAACCATCTGGCTGCCTAATGTTACCAAACACAATGACTTTCACATTATAAATTATTACCTCTAAAGGAAGCCATGGAGAAAGGCGGAAAGAGCTGATGCGTGAAAGCTTTTAGTGGAAATGAATGAAATAAACAGCTATTCTGTCAATAGATCATTTCATTTGCTCAAATTAACTAATGGTCTGATAAGTGAGTCTCAGTGAAAACCAGCTGTAAGAAAAGATATTCAAAGCATTACTGAAGAAAGCATAGTAAGACATAGTAAACTGGAATGAGAACTCGTGGGCTTTAACGGGGTTCTGTATGTTATACGCAATATTCCTAAATATTTCCCTCCTTAGCGTCCGAGTGACGTTCTTGGCCACCTTTCCTGTTAATTTGAACAACTTTATAGCTGTACTTTGTACATGCTTGTGGACTGTTAGATGTCACTGAGAACAGAGTTTGTTAGGAGGGGAAATGGTTGCCTTTCGACAAAGCGATTCACTGTGATTGAATGTTTATTGAGAGTCACCTGGTACCATGACATTGAATCAACAAGTCATCAGATGGTCTTACAGATTCTTGCCAAGTACTCAGCAACCTCCTAATTCAAACAATTTCAGAACTAGTCAATACAGCATATGCTTTCATTATGATATACACTTTTTGAATTGTAGAGTAATAAATGACCCTAGCGTATGCATAAAATAAACCTACAGGTCACTTCTTGTAGGCCTAGAAAACGATTGAGATGAACCATGTGCATCAGTTGAAACCCTCCATGAATGACAAAGACAAATTACATTGGGTTTATCTCACAAGAACTTGAAATGTGATGACACTGTAATTTCTGGGAGATGTTCCATTTCATGTGGAAATCGTACTGGTGCAATTGAAATAGAATATGTTGTAAATAATATGCTGTGCTTATTCGAGAACTCACTTGGAATATGAAAGCACTATGTTATATAGTAGCCAACCTTCCTACTTAGCCAAAATCTCAGTGCAGAGAGGATTCCTAGCAGAGCTTGTTCCAGTGTGGCAGAGCTGCTTTTCTAGCAGATATGCTAACTGAAGGTTTTGCAACCCCTGATTAACTTGTAAGGAGCATTTTCTGGCTAGCTGACTGCCTTTGAAGAGCTTCAGACTGTCATTGTGCCTGTTTAGTTCCACTACGATTTTCTCTGAGGAAGGTTCTTGTCCTTGGGGCTACTCTGAGGGCTGACTCACAAGATCAGGGAATGTGCATTAGGACAAAAGCCTGGTGTTTTTGTCTTTGCGTGCCAAAATGGCACACACCATCTTTGATGAGGGAGGAAAAGTGTAGATATGTTTTGTGAAATCTATGTTCTGTGTATGTTTTTTCTTGTAACTGAAAACTCGTATTTAATCAGGCAGTCCAGAAAATTCTGTCCAGCAGGCAGGATGCTATTGTGTGGAAATGAAATGCTTTCCCTTCAATAATTTGGGAGAGTTCCAAGTATATATCTCAATACAAGTGAAAAAGCAAGGGCGAGGGAGAGAGAGCATTTGTGGGTATTTTAGAAGTTTATTTTGATCCGTATTTGTTTTGAAGCAAAATTTGTGTTGCTTATAGATAAATAGAGCTATATTAGCGTGTTAAATGGAAACATCTCAAAGGTGGTTAAGTTACAAATTTCATTCCAACCATTTGAAGCTTAAGCTGCAGTTCTTGCTAGACAGCAGAGCCTGTTTATTCACTACTATGCAAGTTTTGAACAGCTCTCCTAGGGGGGAAAAATGGGGAAAAAAAGGAAAAAAAATAGTATACTTTCTATATCTCCAATCTAGTGTACTTATCTGGGAAAAAAATTTCACTGTGAACAG
>NW_010330309.1:0-11643 GCF_000700745.2 Antrostomus carolinensis
TCCCGCTCCTCGGCGCCGCCTTTACACCCCCGCGCACCCGCTGTGGTGCCCGTCCCCACGCCGGCACCAGCGCTGCCCTGAGCGGCTCCGGCCGCCCCAGCGTTGGACCGCAGCCCAGCGCGGCCTCTCCCCCGCGCTGCCCGGTGCCACCGCCGAGGCAGGGACATCATTCCACGGCCGTGTCCGCCGCCTCCCCGCCCTCTCCTTCTGGAGACAGAAGTGACTAAGGGCTATTTTGCTGTCAAATCAGAGCTGCTAAAAAGAAAACCACTGTAAAAGTTATGTAAAATCGTGTTCATGTGGGTTTACAGCAGCTCTGAGCTGCGACTGAGCGGCTGTTGAAATGAAAACAATTGCAGAAAATTCGGGACAGGTATCGATCTGCCTTCCTGGCCTTGCAGCAGTGCCAGTTTGCCTTTTACTGACTGCAAAAGTAAATGTTGATTGAGGTTGCTGCATATAAACAAACATGGGCTGAGCGTCTTTTTTGCTTTGTCAGTCTTGGGCTATTTAAAGATAGTCTTTCCGTGGCTTAAGCTGAGTTACAGATCTATGGAAAGGCTAGTGCTGCATTTCTACTTTGAATGTCCGAGTCTTTGCTGTTACTTAAAGCAGTGCAACACAGGAGTAAAGTGACAAAATACGTGACACCATTTTATGTTAATAGAAATAGCCAGTTTACAAATTTAAGTAACCCAAGGAAATGTTCTCCTTCTAGAGGTCTCACTTCTCGATGTTACTCTGAATTTATTACGAAGAGAATTGTTAAGTAAGAATTACAAATGCTTTTCACACATAAAAGAAAGTGCGTGCCATTTGATAGACAAAACCCAAACTGCTCCATGCATCCGTGTGTTGCCCTCCTTCCTACAACCCAGTTCCTTCCCCGGGGAAAATCACTGGGCTATTAGAGCTGATACTTCATGAAAGCTGCAGTTCATGGGTCAGGAGAGATTTTGGATCTTAATTTTCCTCTTTAGCAAGAAAAGATACTCTATTTTGTTGCAAGGTGGACTTTGGAATAAAAGACATCTACTTTTCAAATGAATAAAAAATACATTAAGATGTGATGTAGTGAAATGTACGACTCATATAAAAGTTGGTATTTCTGCATAATATACAGTGCAGCACTTGTGCACAGTGCAAGGCACCATCTTCTAGGGCATTGTATAGAGAAAGCACAATGTCTAATTGTAGTTCTTACAACACATTCACATACTAAAGTTTTCTCCCAGTTTTCTCATCTGGGCCAGGAATTTCAGATTTCATTAGCAGTTCTATGTGGCAGTTCTCACGAAGGAGAGTTGGTTGAAATAACGCCAAACACCCACTTTAAAGTTTTAGTCTTGCAAAGCAACATAGCCAGAATCGCTGGCCACTTCTGAAATACAAGCCCATAACTGTCCTGCTTTATAAAAAAGGTTTTGACTTACTATGAACATTTTTGTGAATTGATTTACTGAAGGTCAGCTGGGAAAGAGGAGGCAGATTCTACTTTCATCTGGGTCTACTGAAGCTAAGTGGATTTGTAACTGCTTTGTTAATCAGAGCCTAGCCCAGGAGGCCATCTGCATGGAAAAAAAATACATAAGGGCTTCACCAGCAGAGTCACAGTCTTACTGTCAGATTTGTGTGATCTCAGTTACTACATCCTCATCTCAGCTTCGCTTGCATAATGAGCATCTCATTGACTTGGTGCAGTTGTGGAGGCCAGAGAAGGAGATGTCTGTCTCCAATCTTGTGGCCCCACCGCTCAGCGGGTCCACGTGCCACACTCAGGATTGTGTGGAGTTTGTCCTAAGTGCATCAGAAGCGGAAACTCTGAACTCCACTCAGAAAAGTGAAATCCTGTGTTAGATCATTTATTTTTCTAACTCTCTGCACAAAAAGCAGATCACAAAAGTAGTCAAAGCCTCAGGATAATGCTGCAGCCTGCATCCACAGCATTGCTTCTAGGAGGGGTCTGTATGCATGAATGAGACGACATGCAATGGGGGAACCCAGAACTGTGACTAAAGTGGCAAAACTGATCTCAGATCACATTGGAGGAGATGATTCAACAACTGGATAATGTGAAAACTGAATATAACACAGATGGCAATGAATGGTTACATCTAGAATCTAAGAAAATGCATGAAATGTTAAGGCAGTTAAAATTCTTATTAGTGTTAATAATTTCCTTGTTCCACAGCGTTTGTATTGTTACATGGGATCTTCTTAGTAGGTACTTCATATTACAAAGGACCACTGACACTGCTTGCACACAACTTTATCTTCTCTAGGTTTGCAATAATTTTGTTGGGTTTTTTTCCCCTTTCATGCATAAACATAGGGGATCAAACACCGCACCCAGTTTCAGCATGCTGTAATGTAACTCAGAGCAAACACTCAGCCACTGTGTAAACCAAGCTTATCTGCTTTGCATCCCTCTATAAAATACGAGCTCTAGTACACTCACAATCTAATATGGATCTTTTGGCATGTTTTTTTCCTTGCACGCATTTATACTGGTGTATTTTTCAGGTTGCAAAGTAGTTTTTTCCATGATATAAATAATACAAAAATCAGAATAAAAGCCTCAGTGGCTTTATAATATTTTTTTACAGTCTCTAGAGTCTGATTTTACTATCATTTGTGAGAAAACTGCTTAGGCTATTCTCTAGACTGTTTTGAAAAGAATAGTAAATATATACAGTGTTTTACTCAAACACAGAGATTCTGTGTGATCAGAAAAAAAAGTTGTTTCTAGTATGATTGTAAAGCAGTTTTCTTGCTTTTCTAACCTTCATAAATTCTTGTCTTATTGTAAAATAAATCCAGAGACAATTTTGTCACTCAACTGAAAAGGATGCAGAATTAGTCCAATGACAATTGCAGCTCAGCAAGATCTTTTTACAGGATACACTTGTATAAATCCTCAGGCTTAGTAGTAAAATCTCATTTCAGTCTTGAGAGCTTGGTGGTCATGTTGTGTTGCCATGGAATCAAGCAAATAGGAAAAATTTTGGAATGCCCTAAAGGAACAGACTTTCAGAGCTGCATGTGCTCCAAAAAGCTCAAATACTGCTGGGTCTTGCTTCCAGAAAAGAGAGACTCTATCCTGCTTCCATTGAAGCCAATGGGAGGCTTGCCACTGATCTCAGTAGGAGCAGGAGCATGCCTAAGTTTTGCAATCCATCTTTTCAAACTTCTTAAACCGAGGTGTTTGCCGTGCCAGTGAGTCCAGGGAGGTAATTTGCATATGATGGCAAATCAGCAGAACCCTGGCTTTGTGTGAATAAGCTGCTGACCATGCATAGCAGCCTGCAAATGAGAAAGAGCTGGCAGGACTTTTTTGGGTTGTGTTTTTTTTTTTTTTTTAAAAAAAGTAATTAGTCCTTCCTATGTTTAAACTCCTCATGAAGCTTCCAACAGAGAGCAACAAAGTACCTGTTTGCTAGACAATGCTGTGGGGAGGAGGAGGGAGAAGGCATGAGGGGTATTTCTTTTTACATCGCCTCTACCCTGGGTCTGTGCTCCCAGCTCGCTTCCAGCAATTCCCATGATGTCACTTTTAGTAATGGAGCCATGTTTACAAAAGAGTACACAGCATCCTCTTTAAAAAGAAACTTTCAACCCAGGGAGCGCTTCAAAAGTTAGGGAACCAAAAACTGCGTGAGGAGGGAGTAAAGATCCAGACAAAGGTTCTTTGTTTGCAGTGACCGAACTTGACCTCACATGACTATGGACAATAATGAATATGCAGTTTGGCAGTTGCAGAACTCAATGTCAGCAGTATTGCCTTTGGTACACAATATATTAAGAACATCTGAGAGTGGCAAGTGGCCACGAAACAGACTGATAAGATTGTACATTGAAATAGTTTGGGTATAATTTATATCTCCTTTCCAGACAAATTATTTCTTCTGTTTCCTCTCCCTTATCTTGAGAACAAATGCAGAATTCATTAAGCGTACAGTGACTCTCTTCTGTGTAATACAGCACATCGTGTTTCTGTAATTTCTTTTAATTCAAATATCAAATTTATTACTGCAATTTTGAAAAGATAAGAGCATTTCAGCTGCAATTTTGAAAAGATAAGAGCATTTCAGCCCATGCTTCTAGTTTTTCCCTTGAACTTGTTACTCACAGTAGTACAAAAAAAGGCTTTTGTTCTAACAAAAAGCACTACTGTGTTAAAACCAGTAAAACTAACTTTTACACTTGCAAACTTAGCACCATTTATCTATCAAGCAATTACACACATACTTGTATTGTGTACAAATCAGAAAATCTTAACTATCCAAAGGACTTTGCCAGCATTTTTTAATTTAGAAATACTGAATGACAGAATTTGAAACAAGATTCTCCCATACTCATACTTGAAGCAATTATCTGCCATAGCAATGCAAGCTTCCCCGTGCCTGCTGTGAATAAGGGGCACATTTTGTATGGGTGGTTATTTAAGTTCTCTGCTTTTGTTTATTGAGGGTATTTGCAAAGCTGACATTTTATCTAACAGTTGATTTTATCCGAAAATTAACACAGATGAAACAACTAATTTACTCTATATAGGCCCTAAAATCTGTTGGATATGTCAAAAATATTATCAATTTGTAAATCATTAAAAATTAGTATGTGTGTGGGACTCTGGTTACATAAAGGATAAATCCAGTATTTGCAGATATTTCAAGTTTCACTAGTGGCTTTATTTTATATCAAGCCCAACAAACTTCTACTTGTTGCCAAGTCCCACACAGAAGACGGTCAGAAGATTATTTTCTTCTCATCTGGTTCCCTCTCCAGAAATGCAGAGCTGTATGCTATCCCTCCAAAGAAAGAATCAATGAATAGAAATAAAGAAATCTGAGAGCTGAGGGCAGAATGGACCATTTGGAAAAAAATGGCATATCACAAAAAAAAAAAAAAAATCACAAAATTGTGATCTTGTAAAATTTGCTGTGACTCATGCTTAGAGGGACTGCAAATTGTTCTAGAATAACACAACCCATAATTATTATGAGATGCTAGGCAAGTCTTTCATTAGTATCTCAAAAGGAGGCAGTTTCCACTGCTCAGTTTTGCTCTATTGTGCAGTTGTTGGCTTTAGAAGGACTTGTCATAGCTTATAATTTAAAGCACCGTAGATACTGGAATTTGGGATCACAGATAGGTACAGATAGCTCTTTTAACCACCAATGCACAAGAGTCTTTGCAACAGATTATATGACCCAGGTGTTGAATCACATGATGTGGCACCCCTCCCCTCTATTACAGGTATTTGGGGCTTTAGTCAAGGTGCTACTGTGTGGCTCCCTAGAGAAGTGTTAATGCCTTTGACGTGGAAGACAATGGAAGACAAAAAACATAAAAATTCTCAGAATTTTGGGGATATTTTTTACAAACACTTTGGGAGGGTTAGGACAATGTTGGGCCATCTGTTCTGACCCGACATAATGATCCTGAAGCAGAGTGCCATATATTCCAATGAAGGCTTTACAAACCCAGTATTTTCCAGTCTCCTACTTGATTATCTCTTCTGCAGATAAACAGAGAGGGCAGCTCCAAAGGGCAACTCACCCTTTTACCCCAATTTTTTACCTTTTGCCCCAATTTAACCAGGCAAACAAAATTCACCAATTTAGGCTTTGCAAAAAGCAAAAAGGAACTAAAACATCCCATAGATGTCTATATGTATTTTTTTTTGTAAGTCAGTCTCACTAAAAAATACAAGGTCTCCAGGCTTTAGTTTATCATAGATATATAGCTAATTAACTTTATGTAACTGAAATGAGCACAATCAACAAAAAGGAAACTACAAATTTTGTTTTAGCACTACAAAGTTAACTGAGAACCCTAACAAAAGCAATTTTTTGCCTTTGGCCTTCTCTTTGCACTAATGTGGCCGCACCAGTTGTTACATTCCAATTTTGACATTCAAATCATGTTGAACAATTTTCCCACAGTGTGTTTCCCAAACAAAAGCATTTTTTTCCCACTCCCACTTATGTGTCTCCTGGATCTGGGAACTGCAGAAAAATATCCTTGTTTAAGTCCTACGACACAACCAACAATTGTATTGCAATGCTAGATTTCACAAACTATCAGTGGTCATTTGAGCAAAATGATACCAATTGAGGAGTAAAAAGTATCTTTTGGTTATTAAATAACAGATATGCAACTCACAACATAAAATCTTACTTAGTTTTCAGGGTTTTTTTAACTGGTTGAAGCACAACCTAATAATTTCACAAGCACCTTATATTTTCATGTTAACAGAAATATTTTTATGTGTATGCCCTAAACTATTAAATTGCCAAATTATTCCAGGATATTCACCTGGAATGGCAGAGGTCTTGAAAAGGATATAATCTCTTGCTAATAGATGATGTTTTTGCAGCTCTGGCCTTTCCCCTTTATAAAACAACAGCACATATTACTAGCTTGGTATTTCACACGTGACCAACCATTGCTTCAGGAAAATTACATAGGGCATAGCACGACAGGCTGGTTTCATAAAGCTGTTTGTGGGCTTAGGACTGAGTCACTCCACAGCTCTTTCAGATTAAGGATCATGCAGGATCATATATGCGTTGTTTATTCTTACTGCACCTTCCCCTTTCACAGAATCACAGAATGTCAGGGATTGGAAGGGACCTCGAAAGATCATCCAGTCCAATCCCCCTGCCGGAGCAGGAACCTAAATGAGATCACATAGAAAGGCGTCCAGGCGGGTTTTGAATGTCTCCAGAGAAGGAGACTCCACACCCTCCCTGGGCAGCCTGTTCCAGTGCTCTGTAACCCTTACAGTAAAGACAAGTTTAAGCGGAACCTCCTGTGTTCCAGCTCACACCCATTGCTCCTTGTCCTGTCGTTGGGCATCACTGAGAAGAGCCTGGCTCCTCATGACATTCACCCTTAACATATTTATAAACATTAATGAGGTCACCCCTCAGTCTCCTCTTCGCCAAGCTAAAGAGACCCAGCTCCCTCAGCCTTTCCTCATAAGGAAGATGCTCCACTCCCTTCATCATCTTCGTGGCTCTGCGCTGGACTCTCTCAAGCAGTTCCCTGTCCTTCCTGAACTGTGGGGCCCAGAACTGGACACAATATTCCAGATGCAGCCTCACCAGGGCAGAGTAGAGGGGGAGGAGAACCTCTCTTGACCTACTAACCACACCCCTTCTAATGCACCCCAGGATGCCATTGGCCTTCCTGGCCACGAGGGCACAGTGCTGGCTCATGGTCATCCTGCTGTCCACCAGGACTCCCAGATCCCTTTCCCCTACACTGCTCTATTTCGTTCTCTCAAACAGGGGTAAAGCAACAGTGGTTCCTGGAGAGTTCTTGATTGTTTTACCTTTAACTGCAGAGAGAGATTAGACTACACATTCCCTGCAGCAAAGTATCCTAGGCTGTAGTTTTGAGCCAGGTCTTTTGGGGAAATGTTTGATGCCTTTCATTAGGTCCTAATCAACTTAACTTGAGGTACAAGAGAAGGTTTTATCAGCTTTTGCCTTTAAAACGCTTATCTTTCAGAGACACAAAGTTACAAAAAACCTCCCCATTTCATCCAGCATAAAAAATTGTGCAAATTTGAGCACCTATCCATCACCATGATTTACTAAAAGTGTCACAGTAGTTTAGGTAAAGTAAAATAAAATTGCCGTAACAGGTGACAGAATTCAGGGTGAAAGGCAAGTGAGGAGCCTCTTGAAGCAACTGTGTCTTATTTCGTCTGAGGAACTGGAAAAAAACTAGTGAACTATAGATACCACTTCTGCATTTTGTGGTTGAACTTTTAAATTTTCAGTGTTATGGACTGACTACACCAGTCGATTTTATGAAATACGAAAAGTACTGAGCAGGCCAATGCACTTTGAATGTGCTTGCAGAAAGCTGCTTTAGTGGTCAGAATATACCAGGCATGTACCTGCCTCAGGGTCTTCCTTGCAAAAAAGTTTCCTTCTCATTTTTTATCTAGCTGTGCTACTACAGTGTCTCCAAGATTGAACTGAGCTCCACTACTCAAGTTGAGTGGTGTTTCCCCACCAGCTTTTTTCACAAAAGAACTTCTGCATATTTTCACCTGTGACATTTCTGTCAGTGAAATGGGGATCAAAGGAAAAATTGGATGTTCCTTGGGACCAAAATAATAGAAAAGAGATTGTATGCAAGAGTGCACCTAGAAACTAACAACATTTTGCTATAAATTGTCACTGTCATTAGTTAGAAATGGAGAAAAAATAATCTTGAGGTTTAAGTCGCTCACAGCATGAGTATGTGCCACCAATGTGGTGCCACTTGAGAACGAAAAGTATTTCCCACAATGTTTCCAAGAAAACTAAAGTTTCTTTGGGCATTATTAGAAAAGATATAAAACCTTATCTACAATACCGTGTTGAGTGTACTACTCATCTTCTAACCAGATGGCTTCACACAGTAACAGGTACAGAGGATGGCTAATAGAATAATTTTTAGAATAAAAGTTTATGGTGATTAAAGAAACAATGATCAAGAAGGATGTGTCTTTCTAGAAATTCCTCAGGGAAAACACCATCCAGGGAAGAAAGTCTGTGATGTCAAGAAAGAGCTATGATGTCATGGTGGCACAACACTGAGAAAATAGATAAGCATTGGTCAGACTGGAAACTGGAGAAGGCTCTTATGCAGTTAAGAAGTAATTTCTGCAGCCTTCCAAGAGTATTATGGGGCAAATACCAGCCTCAGGTCCAGCCTACATCATGGGATCATCCTGATGTTTTTGACCATTCCTTATTCAGTTTCAGCTCCTCTGGTAGATCATTAGTACATCTGGGCCAGGAGGTGCAATCAGTAATCCTAGTATGAGGAAAGATGAAGCAAAATTTCATCATTTGTTTACGCTGGGAAGATTTGTGGCTAAAAATGTCTCAGTTACTGTATTTAACTAATATTTCAAGCACTAGCATAGATATGTTATCTGTTCCTGATCAGCCCTCAAAATGAGAGTCAATATATTTTGAAACTTGATTTATTTTCTAATCTAGGCCTTGCTAAATTTCATATAGCCTGGGTCAGTCAGATCTAGAGAAAAAAATCATCCATGAACTTGCAAAATGTGGAAGCAGAACAATGCATGATCAAAGAGTCTGAATGCCATTTTGCAATTTTGCGGTCAGTGGCATGATCCACTTTCTCTCCTTCTCTGTTCTATCCATCCCTCTAGTAGACCTATGTAAGATGGTTTCTGACCATAAACGTGCCACATCTGATATTCATGTCATCAATTGATATTCAGAATTGAAAAATACTCCATGCAAAGCAAGGTGTGCATTTTCAGAGGACCACACCAGAAAATATAGGCTGATGGAGGACTCCAGTGAAGAACTGCCTTAAATCTAACTTGTGGGGTTTGCAATGGGAGTTCAAATTAATCACTGAGAAAGGTGTTAAATTAGTGTTAGAGAAGGAAAGGAGGTAAGTGTTATTATAGCTAACACATTTCAAATTGCAACTCTGTCTATAATCCTTCTGATTTAGATTTAAATACTTGTTTCATTTTTGCTAAACTAAGATTTCCCTCCCCATCTCAATTCTTTTTCATTTCTTCCATTTCAGGCTAAACTCTGTATTTAGTGCAACATCCAAGGCATCTTTAGATGCTCCTTCCTCAGTACAGAACCTGAGCTAGCTTAATTATAATCAAATTAAATGCAAGAAAAAGGGCTGACACAGTAGATGTTGTATAAAATGAAAAAAACTTGTAACTGTTGACTAAGTCTTCTGATGTTTTCTCTGTCTGCATGTTCCTGTGTTTTAGCTGATATAGCCTGAGACCCTCGGGTTTAAAATCATGGCATTGCAAAAGTCAACTCCCACTCAGAACAGGAAAGCTGCATCACACTGGTGTATGGTACGGATATCACAAAACTTATCTACTATATTACAGGACAACCACAGCTACATACTTTCCAAGCCCTATTTGAACTTATACTGTACAATTCTGTACTAATCAAGCATTTGACTTATATAGGGAGGACTTTAATTAATGTAAAATTAATTCAACCGAGAGTAACCTTTGAAATCATGCTTACATTATCAGTTGTGATTTGTGCCGGATACCTCATGGAGCTGCAATCTATGCATCCTTACGTAACAGGCATTAAGAAGTAGTTACACGTTAACGCAAACACCACCAACAGATGAAAATCCATGGCACAGATAGGATCTTGAGTAATCGTCAAAGCAGTGCCAGAAAGCAAAATTCTACCTGCAGAAAAGTTTTTTTTAATGTTAAATGAATTTCAGGAGATGCTCTGGATTTCAGTTGCTGGTAGGCAGATGCTACTTTTGCAAGCCTTAATACAGAGTCTGCCACAAAGTGGCTTTTGATTGTCAACTTTTTAGCCTTCAAAACCTGTTAATACAAACTTTGACCAACACTGCCACAAAATGTGTTTGCAATTCAACTCATATCTTTACTGACTGCAATAATAAACTTTTGGTTTAAAACAAACAGGTCATTAGCAAACAGGTACTTTTGTGCACTGTGGTTACTTGGGCCTCTCTCCTCCTGTCATTTTTCACTCACTCTTCACATGCTTAGAGTTTGATGTCTGAGTACGTCTTCATGATTCCAGGGCCTTGCAGCTTTCTCAAATTTAGTACGAGTGAAGAATATATTCCATTTCTCTGTGCACAAAGTTTATTATTGTTCCTTAATTAGAACTGTTAATTCAGGCAATACTTTAATCTCCGGTGTTACCATAGGTCACAGGATATGTCTAAATTCAGGCAGCCATGCTTGCCGATACATGTATTCTAACTTCAAGAAATGTTATCCAATTATCTGCACTAGCTTCAGAATATTTTTTAAAGTTGATGTAATTGCTTGATAAATATATCTCATTTTGTACAAAAGGAGCATTTCAAAGCCCCTTTTAGATCCTTTATATTGCAGACATTGAAGTGGTATACAGACTATTTTATGGGACAGATTCTGGTCACTTTTAAATCCATAGAGACTGGGATGACTCCGAATTTTTACTAGTATAACAGAACAGAATTTTTTTCCCCAGCCACTATAAAAGACTCACATGCATAGCAAGACATAACTACATGGTCAGAAGTACTTTTTGAAAAATGCATAGTTTATTACAGTTTAACGACTTTACATCTTTAGATAACACTCAAGTATTTTAAACATCATTAGGTCTGGAAGGAAATGCTTACAGGGCTTTTTTTATTCTGTGGCATTGCCTGCTTCCTCGACTGGGGTGTTCATAATGGACTAAGAGGTAATGTGCTTGAATCAAAGATATTCAAACAGCAGTAAAATAGCAGTACTGGATGACCAGGGCACACAGCTCTCAGCTGCTTTCAGAGGGACAGAAATGCTGAAAGAAGGGAAAATTTGATTTTTACCTTTTTCACAGCCTGGTAAGAATCCACCCATCCAACTTTACTTATAACCCACTAGTTTAAGGAGCCATTTTATTTCCCCTTTGAAGTCTCCTGTTCTTAGGCTTCCATCTCTCCAAACACAACCTCTTGGAAATGCTTAAAAACTATCATTTGGTCACTGGAAAACCTACTCAACAAAGCACAAAGACCAGGTTTAAGAACCATTGAAAACCTGACCCCTTCCATTGTTCGATTTCAGTAAGGCGTTCGACACGGTCT
>NW_010330310.1:0-18981 GCF_000700745.2 Antrostomus carolinensis
CGGGGCTGCGCAGCCCCCTTCCTCCTTTCCCCCCGCCGGTGTGCGCCCTGTTTTCTTCTGCCTTTCGTGCATATAAATATATAAATACCTATATTTTCCCCTTCCCATCCGCTCCGGGAAGTGAAACGCTGGAGCGAGGCGAAGGGGGCTGTTACACTTTAATGATGCGGTGGGGCTCCTCTCAGGATCGTGTTGCATGATCTGCATTTTAAATGAAGGAGAAGACCTTTTTAAATATATAAGTGCGTATGCCTGCGCGCACACACAGTGAAATCGGTGTCAGTCAGTCTCGGTTGAATTTGAGTGCAATTATTATTATTAAAGCGTCAGGAGTGGCCATTTTTTTTTTTTTTTGCCCTTCTTATTAAGCATATTAAGAGATTTTTTAAAAATAACTATTTTCTTCTCTTA
Organism: Antrostomus carolinensis; assembly: GCF_000700745.2. Classification (NCBI taxonomy): domain Eukaryota; kingdom Metazoa; phylum Chordata; class Aves; order Caprimulgiformes; family Caprimulgidae; genus Antrostomus; species Antrostomus carolinensis. The sequence continues at coordinate 412 of NW_010330310.1, forward strand.
AAAATTATGCTTACACAGATATACACTGTACGTGTGTGTCTGAAACTCGCAGGGGTTTAGTTTCAGGCTGGGAACACTGAGGTGGGCTGAAAATTAAGCACCACCACAGTTTGACACTTGTTAAAAATACTGTTGACTTCTTTTTAAACAACAAAACCCTGAAAAGATTTTTTTGTTGTTTTATTTTTTGTTGTTTTTTTGGCAAAGTCATAATAATCATTAAAAAAGAAACCCCAATGCAAACTGAAACAACCATGTCTGGAGAAGTGCGTTTGAAGCAGTTGGAGCAGTTTATTTTGGATGGGCCAACTCAGACTAATGGGCAATGCTTCAGTGTGGAAACCTTGCTGGATATACTCATCTGCCTTTATGATGAATGTAATAACTCCCCTCTGAGAAGAGAGAAGAACATCCTTGAGTATCTAGAGTGGGGTAAGTTTGAATGTGTTTATTTTGTGTACATCCGTCCATGTTCCTCTCTGCTTTGTATAATGTCTCTGTTATTTATGTGTAAGAGGGGATTGTTTATAACTCAGTGTTTTACTGGGAAGTGTTATCAGTTTTACTGTATTGAAACATGGTGGTGGTGCTAAAAAGAAATCCATATTGGTTATTTGTCTTTGAGGTATGCATGTAAAACATACGTTATTCTTTTTTTCTTTTTCTTTTTTTACATGGATCAGACTCTGGTACATGAGGCATATTTGTTTGCCTTCAGGCCCAGCTGTTGAGTTTTGTATCCTGGAGTTGCTGGGAAAATACAGAAGTGTGAGGGATAGATTCTCTGATGCCTGGAAAAAAGATCAGTACACAATCCTCTGATTTGCATCTGCAGTCAAATATATAATGCTTTAAAATAAAAGGTGTTGATGAACATGAAAGTTTGCCATCTCTCTTAAAGGACATGGGTTTCAAATGTCAGTGAAAATGGAGAAAATTACATTCTCTTCTTTAATATAAAATCATGACTGACTTAATTAGGTTGATTTTCCTGATGAGGGAAAAAAAGTTGAAAAGCAGAGTGAAACTGTATGTCTCCTCAGCACCTTTTCCATTTTATTTCTTCATTTTGGGTAGATAAGGTATTTGCAGATTTTGAAATGAAAACAGGTGAATGGTAGTGTTCCAGTTCTTCTTAAGTTGTCACAGAACTGATTGTCTCTATTTTTTTTCCTTTTAAATTCGTTTTCTTCCTCCTAAACGTAGATGCAAACCAGAAGATGTAGTCTGACATAAGAACCTTGATGAGAACGGTTACTGTATCTGACCTTCAAACTTCAAAGTCATGCTGCACTTCTGCATTTACACGCAGATCCATTTACCACATTTGTTTTGTAATAAATACATCAGCAGGCCTCCTTTATTAAAAAAAGCACATTTTTGAAACGTGTAACAGGCGTTTGATTAATTAGCTGATTGAGCTCTTCATAATGAAGTCACTGAGGAAAGACATTGTTTTGATAACTGATCTAACAACTTGGGGCTGATATGTGTGTCTTTTATTTTCCTGCTCCTCACTGTAGTCATACTGACATCTAAAGGACATCTGACTCAGTAATTAAATTTCTTGTACTGTTCATATTGCACTGGTCTTTGTTTTCTTATTATCTGGAGGAGCAGACTATAATTAATGCATTGTAGCTAAGGAGGAAATAGTAATTAAAAGTATTTCTGAAGAATCTTGCCTCTAAAACTGTCACTGTGGTATACCGAAGCTGTGAAAGTCTGGGAAGATATGGCAGCTCCGAGGGTATTTTGTATGCAGGAACTTGGTGTAGTCTGCAGCAGATCTAGCCAGCTGATATCCTGTAAATGATACTTTTTTTGAAAGTTAACCGTATCAACATGATCAGAGTAATGGTGTGTTTGGGACCCATTGTATTGGGTGTTGGTGCATTCAGTGGTGGTTGTTTGATGGATAAATGCATCATTACAAGGCCCTGACAGTACCCAAAGATTTCTGTAAGAAACTTTACAGACTGCTGATGGAAATAGTACACTGTTTTGGAAAGGCTGGAGTAAGGTTTCTTGCTGGCCTGTTTTTCCTTCTACTTTTCTGCTCTCATGATCCAACTGTGCCTTAGCAGGACTCTTGAGCTTCAGATGAGACCAGTTCGTCCCATTCTCAAGGCTGCGTTGCTCTAGTGCTCCGTCTGCTCCCAGCTCTGCTATCTGGACTTCTACTCTAAGAGTTGTTTCAAGAGGGTTTGTGAGGTGAAATGCAAGAGCAACGGTTTCTAGTACCTGCTGTTGGAAGTAGCCTCTCTGTGAATGATGCCTTTATCCTGCAAATGCTCGCATGAGTTGTCTCTTCCGAAAACCAGCCCTCCTAGTGGAACTAGCGGTCTCTGGCATTTCTGTTGAGATCAGAGGGTTGGCAAAATCAGATTCTTACAGAGGCAGTGTACCCTCCAGCACTCGGGTGCAACGGAGTTACCAAGGGTACCCTGTTCTTTGATGTAATCATGACCTCACATATCTCTATCCCCAAAAGGGGAAACAATGCAAGTGGTTGATTAGAAAGAGGTTATATGTGGTTTTAAAGTAAGAGACATGCCGAGTAGTGGCAGAAGTGGAAGGCTGGCAGCCAGAAATTGTAGGCTCTGCCCATGTCTCCATCAGTGACTCAATGTTGAAGTACTTTCAGCTCATTTTTTTTTTTCAACTTCCCTATTTGAAGGGAAAATACCACCAACTTTGCACCAGGGAGTTCTGAAAGCTGCTGTATGTGAAGCATTCTTAGTGTCGAGTGTACCATATAAAATAGTATGTATTAATTTATTTTTCCCATCAGTGAAATAAAACTTAGTGTGTGGTATGTCTGCTGGTTGGTGTCAGTTGGTTGCTGTCTTGGAAAGATGTTTTGTGGGTTTATGCCAAGCATCCACAAATTTGGTTTACTATTCTGAGGAGTGCAAACTGAAATTACTGGAACTGGTCTTGGAGTGATACGAACTAGTGTGTTTGTGCATTTACAAATTGCCAAGTACAGATTTGCTCCTGAGAACTGTTTATCATCTTAAGCTTAAACTACTTTTTGAATTTACTCTTTCTAGAAGCAAATAAGATTTATTTATATATTTAGTTATCTTTAAGAAAAGGCTAATAAATAGCTGTTTGGTGATCACAGACTCCTGTTGAGCACAACAGCAGGTAATTTTGTCTTGCCTTTCAGTGGTGCAGTTTTGAGGTGCTACTGTTTGGTTTTGTGGAGTTTTTGAAGTGGGATGTTTTTGTGGGGGAGACACATGGATGTGTATTTTTATTTAAACTGTTCTAGGTTTGAGATATTACATGCTATATTTCATGTAAGACAATTTTATTGCACAATCTAAATTTTTTGAGGGGAAAGCTTTAGGAGGTGTTCCACCATGGAAAAGATAATGTGGTTTTAGTGACAGCCATGTGACTGCTGCTATATTTAGGAGAACTAAGAAGCTTCGTGTTCTAGTCCTTGGATCTTTTAGGACTGTTTTATGAACTTGTTATAAAGACCTGTAATTTATTAAAAATGAAGCAGGGTGACACAGTTGAGCGTCTGAACTGGTTGTTCATCTTTTGTTTTGGTTTGACATTACAAGTTTAACTCAACGAATGGAGAGAGTAAAGTGCAACGTGAAGTTGAGTTTTACATTTTTGTAGGTTTTCAGTCTTTAGGGTGCTTGAAATGACATTAGACTGGTTTGAAGTGTCAGGTTACTTATTCTGTCATTTAGAATCTGCATTACTTTTAAAATCCTTTTTGTTGACTTAAACTGAAAGCAGAATTACTTTGCCCATTTTTATACTTTATTAGTTTTGTGACACACAAATAAGATAATTTGATTTTGTTGTTTATTTTATATAGATATTTTATGGGCAAAGACAACCATGGAAACGACCAGTGTATTTGAGTTCTGAGGGTTAAATCAGGGCATGTTTTGAGATGACGGAAAAAAAATGCAACACTTAGATTTGGCTTGTTCTGTGTATTTGATGCTAGTTTTAGTTTTTATCTCTATTGATAGTTGTATTTGTGATTTAGAAAAGAGATTGTCTAATTATTGCAACTGGACCTTAACAGAAAAAGCTAGTGAGCATTCGAAGCAGTTTGCTTTTTCTTTTCTACATGGGTATGAGTTGCCACAATTACTCAAGGCTGTGAGGGAGGTAATGAAGGCTGGTAAGCTGAACTTGAAAGAAAAATATAGTGATAGAAAGAAGCTTCTAGAGATGTTTTTGTTTTGGGGAAAACTTCCTTTACAAAGGGACCAGTGTGAATTGATTTAAAAAAAAATTAACCCCAAAACCTAGAACAGTGTTATTTAGGATGCACTGGAGGAGAACTAGAATAAACTTCAAAATGTGTGGAGATGTAAGGGGGGAAGATGGAGGGCACTACCAATAGCGTGATGAGGTCAGTGACTTCACTGAATCTGTTCTCTTTTAGGAAAAATGTAAACTGCCCTTCAGTGGTTTCTATGTAGTTTTTTTTCCCTACCAAACAAGCCTTTGGAAGATGGATTAGATTGTTCTCTTTTCACCTCTAGCAGAACCGAACTGTTGAGGTGTTTATGCAGTGCTGTTATGGTCGTAGACTAGGCTGTCAGCATTGGTCTCATACTTCTGTTGTTCAGATGTGCAGCATCTCTTCTGGCCATTAAAAATGGTTCTATCGTCATGAAACCATTTTTCAAGACAAAATTGTGGAGAGGTTGTCTGTGTTTTCTTTCTGGTTGTCTTTCTCTTTCATGTTTTTTCCCTAAGAAAAAAATGATATGCCCATTTTCGAGTTAGGCTTGGTTTGAAATAGTAGAAACTAAATAAAACAAAATCTTGCCTATAGACTCCCACACCTCTTCTGTGTTATTCATCTGTGTGTAGGTCATGAAAGAAATCCCAGGCATTTTCAGCTAGGAGTTGCTTGTTTTTAAGACAAACTGTTAAAAAAAAATTCCTTCATTTAGGTGCTATTCTTAGCAGAGACAGCAGAAAAAGACTTAGCACTCAATTTCTTTAAGTGTTCCTGATTTTTCTTAAATTAGACTTTGCTGCTTAGTACTGTCTAACCCATTAGAAATACATTTTTAAAAAGCTAAACTTTTAGGAATTATAATTGTTCTTATTGTAGTCATACAACTAGGAGCACATCTTGGTCTGATTGACATAAGTGAAAACAGTTATTAAGTACTTTTGGGGAAAGAATGAGCATCCTGCTTGTCAAGGCCACTTAATGTGCTTAAGCATGTGCCTAATTTTAAATGTGAGTTGTTTTGTTGCCTGCAGCTGAGGTATATGGAGGTATGGGAATCCATCTATGTAGAAGTTATTGTGGCATTCTCAATGCACAAATTTCTGTCTTTTTGATGATAACACTATACCGCATGTTTACATAAGCTGTTGTTTCTGTTACATGGTTGCAGCTAACAATTAAATGATTTTTATTGATTAGGGTGAGAGGAGGAGGTTCTTCAATGCTGTAAAACAGAAACAACCCTCAAATCTCTATGTTTCAGGATATTGTGTAAACAGCTTTTTTCAAGATGCAGTTTTATAGCAAATTAATAAATAATTTTTTTAAAAAGCAGGAAAATAGGTAGGAGAATGGTTACCTGTGCAGACCTTACTGTTAGGTAGCTCTGTGTTTAACCTCTGTACCTTCTGAATTTTGACCTTTCCCACATTTATTTCAGTTTTGGTTCTTGTCTTGAACAGAGGAAACTGATTAGTGTAAGTTAATAAACAGTTATGATGTGATCAAATGAGCTGTGAGACCATCCAGTTAATTCTACTTGTTTTGCATTAGGGTTAAAGCCAGTTTCCAGTAGAGCGAGGCATTAACCCATTGTAACACATTTGTTTCTTAACACACTTACAGTACACCAGGGTTTTTAAACTTTTTTTTGCTTAAAATTAAGTTTTGCAAGGATGTTCCTTTTGCTTGTTTTTTGTTCTTTTGGGCTGGGGAAGTTTGGAGGTATTCAGAGGCTGCCTGACAGGCTCTGGGGCTTGTGTATTTAGGTTGACTGACTTCTGCAGTCATGTCCTTTTTACTGCAGAGGAGTACAGCTTGCTTAGATAGAAAACTGTCTAATACTTCATTTTCAGGAATTTTAGGAATGCCTTTATTCTGTACAGAAATTCCTAGCATGCTTTGGTGTAGTAGGGACAAATGGAGAAATACAATTATATGAGTTAGTCTGCTCAGTGGGCATTATAAACCTCATGACAACACAATAAATTCCCTGTTACTAAGACATTTCATGTTAAAGGGTTAATCCAGTGGTTTATTTGTGGGACCATAACAACTGTAAAATGTACTACTGAAGGTGTGTTTGAATTCTGAGCCTCTGTGTAGCACATGACGCTGTGCACGTGCGTACCTGATTCAACTCCTTCCTTGTCTTTTGGCTCTTCTCTCCTGAACTTTACTGACGTCCTCTCTTATAACCTGTAGCATATTATGAGTTCACAGTTGACTGGAAGAACGATATGGTGCTGTAAGAACAATGAGCTTTTTTGGCCCAATATAGTTTAATACTTTATTTTATATATAATATATATTTTACAATGATCATGAGAACCTACCTTTCTTTTTGAAGCTCTACCTTATGCTCATAGACCAGTGCTTGAATTCTGAACAGCAGCAGCAAATAAAAGTAATTTCACTGCTGAGTCATTCCTGTGGCTGGATAGTCAAGTGCTAGTGTTGTTTTGAAATTTTATTGATAATAAATTGCAAATACAGAATTTCCAGATACAAAGTGGGTGCAAGCTACTATCCTGGTAATTATTTTTCCTATATTATTTTCTGAAAGTGGACACTGTAGCTTATCCTGGATGTGTCCTTGCAAAATATTAAACAATTCATAACATCCCTACTTACTTTTATATTGTAAAAAATTTACCATCTCCATTCTCCATTTGCACAGAAGACTTAAAGAAGCAGTTAGATCCTGTTGCCAAGCTGTAAAACTTGACTAAAAGAGATTCAGCAGACAGCTGAGACAGAATTAAAAGAGAAGGCCAACTCCTGGGCTCTTTAAGTTATATCTTTTGGCGAAGCAGGCATTCCTTCCATAAGCATTTGCACTTGTTTAATTTGATTTTCTTTTTCTGGCTGAACAACTAGAATATTTTGTTCTACTCTGGTCTAACTTACCTCAACACGTTATTTTTCTAAAATCCTCATTAAGCTTGGGAATGCCACTAATGTGGACTAAAATCTTTAAAAACTGCAAGTGATTTAGGTCAGTCACGTGCAATCTTTTGTTAACTACCAGATTTTAATTTCAAATGGTTTGAACATGACAATAGGCTTAATAATAACTGCAAAAATCTTCTATTCAGACAGGTTGGTTTGCTTTATTTCTAATAATACAGCCTAATTAGGTTTACTAGCGGTCACCATGGATAAAATCCACATGAGGTGTATCCAGACTCCTAAGACTTTGTGTTTCGTAACTCTTCCTTATCCGTATCCAGACTTCCAGTTTGATTTAAATTAGTTTTGTTACACAATATTGTAGGTTTCATTTATTCTTAGGGATCAGCTTCTTACTGCTGCACCTTCTTTCTGCATCTTTTTGAAAAGTTTTTCATCTGGAGCTTGTAGATGTTATGACCTGCAGTATTTTGTAGGCCATTTTGAGGAAGAAACCCCAACCTTTTAAATATATTTTGTTCAGCAATTTAGTAGAAATGTATGGTAATTATTTTTGTAGAATGACTAGGTGAATTCAGAGCGCCATTCCAAAGGGGAGGGATGGAGCGTTCCTAACAGTAACTACATTTCCTTCAGTTGTGGGATGAGACCAGCAACACTTGTTTACTCTTTTACTTGGTTTCTTTTCAGTCTCTGAAGTCTGGGGTTGGAAGGAGGACTCTGTTGTCTTAGCTCAGGAGCGTGGAAGTACTTTGATCTCAGAGTGGAGGGTACATGAGCAGTTTTTCTATATAAAGTAATTTTTAATTTTATTTTAAATATTACCTCTCACTGTTGCCCTTTTTTCATCCTTTTAATCTTAAAACCTACCTTGTTTTAGGTTTGTGTGACTGTCCTACTTGTGAGTTGTCCTCATCTGTGGTGAAGGGCCTGCAGGTCACCATTTCTGTGTTCTTCCTTCTTTCCTTTCTGTGCATTTTTCATGGGCAGTGTTATTCCAAAGCAAAGGTTTAACGTATTTACCTTCTCTAAGCTGAGGCCTCCTGCTCTTCTTCCCTGCTTCCATTCTGTTGCTTTTAATCCAAGCAAAATCTCAGTTTGTCTTTCTAATATGATGTGGATATCCTTGTCTCAGTCTCATATTCCTGTGGCCAAAATCTTAGTTTCTGGATTTTGATTGGTTTTTTGTTTTGTTTTGGTTTTTTTCCTGTTTCTTCCCAGTCTTATGCCCAAGCTTTCATTATTTTGGTCGTCATGTTCATAACACAGAGATTCTGTGTGGAGAATGGTAACAAAAAGTCTGTGTGAGACTGTGTGAGAGATACACGCAGGCTTTACCTACCAGTGCATCTACACAATATTTTCCATAAACACACTGTATATTTCTTACTAGATCCAGTACGTATCAATTGATTTATTAACATGAATCATTTGTACTTGTAAGCTCTTGTAGAGCTGGGGCCTTAGGCTGTTTGTTCTGGCTATGAGTTAGAAGTTGTGATCTGTTTTACTCCTGTGATCTAAATAAAAAGAGACTTAAGTGAGAGTCTAGCTTTATCATTGTAATACCTAAAACTAAAATAAAGAAGTGATGGGAAGGGTCACAGTGACTTTTGTTGCAGGCATGCAAGGTGGTTTAAGAAAATGTCATTCGTGCTGTGGGGACACCATAGTCCCAAGATATTACCTGCTCTTGCTCATTAAAGCTCTTCCACCTTTACCACGCTGCCCTTTGTAAATAAAGCACTGTGTGTTGTTTGAATGTTTTGCAGGACACATAGTAACAAGAGGAGACGGAAATTGAAGTTGATATTTTAATTGCAACTTGCTGGTTTTATCTTGGGTGGGGGCTGACTTGATGGTGTCTTAAGGCTGGCTAAATCCACTGATCTGTTTTGCTGGTGCTTACGTGGGCAAAAGGATGTAATCCAGTCAAAAACTAACCCTGCAAAAAACACACTGAAATCTGTTGATCTGGTTGTGTGAAGAGATTGTACTGGTGTTTGTACAAAAGGAGGGGACTAGGACTGTGACAGCCCAAACCTCAGCGGCTTCACCTGCTGTAGCTCCTGTGCTCCAGGCTTAGAGGCTGCCTCTCAGATTCCCTCTAACATACAAGGAAGCTACAACTTTGAACCAAATTCTGTCGTTACTGGCTTTTCCTGGTAGATATTTGGTGTAGAAATGCAGTGAGCCTTTTTGTTTCCATAACTGTTACCAAAACTTTTCTTCCTGCAATGAGAAAGCTTCTAATCATGAATAGGAGGGGCTTCAAAATAGCTGTCTGATTTTGATGATGGCAATTCCTCAGAAGAAGAAAGTGTTGGTGTATTTGTGTGTTTTGTGGTATTTGGCATAATATCACTCAGTGTGTTTAAACAGTTTTCTTTGTAACTGAAAGACACGGATTCTTATATTAACACACTTGGAATAATTTTGTTCTATTTCCCCCAACTTTTAGAAAATTGATGTTGTTCTATTTAGTGATAATTCAAAGGATCCTTTTATAATTTTGTTAGGGACTGACACAAAAGAGACTTGTTTTTGCTGTGATCTGATATGTTAGAGGGAAATTCTAAAAACTGCTTCCTACACAAATAGAAATTTGCAGAGAAAATCATTATAATTTAATGGTGCTGTTTCTGTCCTAAGACACTTTATTTTGTTGTGTTCCTCCACCCCCAATATTGACTATTTTACATTTATAGCTAGCAACCACTTTCGGCTAACGAAAGATGTATTTCTAAACTTCTGTGTCTTTGTAAAAGTCATAATTTAACTCTTGAAATAAATGTAGGCAAATTAGTTTTTCTGTACCTGAGTAGGTAGGCTGGCTTTTTTGTTTTCTTTATACTTTTGTGTGTTACCTACTTTTCTGAAAGTAAGAAATGATTTAATGTCTCCACTGATGATCATCCAAACTCAAAAAGCAAAGAGTTAAGATAACTAAGAGAGTATGGTATATGATGTGTATTACCACAGCTGGAGTGTATTATTTTGTTAACTTGGCATTTCTTGGTTAACTTGATCCTCGAGTAACAGTTTGACTTGAGAGAAGATGATCTGGCAACCAGTTCCTTCTAGTGACATAGTTTCTTAGCTTCTTCAGTGAATATCTATATGAATATGCTGTTGAGTCTATACTGCCTGAGGTCACGTTAACTCCTGAAAAGCCTCTTCCTGGGTGATTTAGCAGAGATGTCATCTGAGCTTATCGGTAGTTACGTTGTCTAGAGGGGAAAAAAGGTGCAGCGAGGGCAAGGAGTTGCTGATCTGCTGTTTAGCTACACTCCTCTTGAGTTTTTACATTCCTCTGCTCCAAAATTAAGATCATTTAATGGAATTAGTCAGAATTATTTACTAACTATATTACATGGACCTTGTGATCCTTGACACTACTGATGGAAGGGAATCCCTTCCAAGAAATTCTTGACATTAGTATTTCAAAATTCGCTGTAATTTCACCATTAAGTTTTCTTCATAAGGGAATAATCTCAAGATTTTTTGCTTTATCTTTGTCATAGAGTTTGTGTTGTCAGTAAATGTATTTAACCAAGTATATGATCATGGTAATAATTACAAAAGCTTTTTAAACACCCCCAATTCTGTGCGATGCGTTGCTACACATTGACTGTTTCTAAAACCTCAATACATTCAATTCTAAAACATGCTGAATTTGTGTCACTAAAACCTTTCAATTACATCAAACTCTGTCTTACGATTACTCAAAAATTGTCTAATTTTGTTCCATGTGATCTTGTGATTTTTTTCCCCATCCATTTTAATTAAGTAGACTGCTAATTGATAATTTTGAGTCACGACTGCTTATGTTCAGCAAAATTACTCTTTACATTTTAAAGGAGTTAAGCAAAAGTTACTCTGTCTCTAAAAGAACAACAGTTTCTTACCTTGTGTCTTTCTTCAGAGAAGGGTTCCAACTTTTGTGGATTTCCTTTTATTTTTTGCTTCTTTTTTCTTCTCTTCCAGTTTAAGGAAACTATTTTCTCTAATAAGTCAGTGTCAGATCTGGTTAGATCAAATTAATGAACTTGTTTGGGGCAAGTATATTCATTGGTAAAACAAAGTAGTTTTGATGTTATCCCACTGATTCTAAAGCAATACAGAAAACTTGTGTGGCTGATTGGTAGATTTTCATGGCACTTTTGCTAATGTCAGGCTACCATTTGTTTTTGCTTTTACTTTAGATTTTCAGTTTCTCTCAGGCATGCAGTATCTACTTCTTTCTGTATTTGTCCCCCCTCCCCACCAAGCATGTGAAATCATCCGCTCTTACAGTGACAGGGTGCAGAGGTCGTTCTTAGCACCATTCCAGCGGCAGGAATACAAAACCATTTCCTATGGGAAGCGGTGGAGGAAACTCGCAGGAGACGGAAGATGGTAAATGAAGTAATTTTGGCAAAGCTACAAGGATTTCTTCTTGGTATGCTGATCCTTGTTTTCAGTAACACCCCCACCACCATCCCCCTTAAAAGCTTGTGGCAGAATTTTCCTCAGCTTCAAGAGAAGCCAGGTCAAGCATGTCAAACTGCACGTTTGAGTTAAGCATAAACACCTATCACAGGGTTTTAGGGTCCTTTGTGTGTGTGTTTATAAAAGTAGTGTAGCTATTCTGCGTTGTGTCATACCTGATGTCCTTTCTCACTTAGAGTCTTCAAATAAGACAGAAATATCTGAAGTCTGTAAATGTGCTATTTGAAGACATTTTGAGCCTCTCCATTTCAACCCAGGACTTGACAAATAAACGCAGATTCTCTTCTTTCTCTCTGCCTTAGTGTCCATCTCATACAGTGTTCATCTGTGCCTGACACTTGAGGACTTGGGTGCTGTTTTTCCCTGTTGCTCTGTTGTCTTTGAGATTAAAACAGGCTCCTTAGTGAAAGGCATATTCCCCAGCCATAAGTGGTATGTCAGGACTTAAAGTTTAGGTGTCCGAATGGGCGTGGATTCAAGTTTATATGTCCGAATGGGCGTGGATTCAAGTTTAGATGTCCGAATGGGCGTGGATTCATCAATGGATCTCTTTCAAGATGAATATGTATAAAATTATTAAATAGAAATTCATATGCTGTATTTAGGAGACTCTGTGTGCATGCATAATATAGATTATATGTATAGGAAAACACATTGGCTGGGTTTTTTTGGTTGTTTGGGGTTTTTTGGTTGTTTTGTTGTTGTTGTTGTTTTACAATCGACCTATACAGACTTTAGGTGGTAGGCGTTGACTTAACAGCTATGAGTCAAAACTGTCATGTTTGTCTCATAAAAAGAAGAAAGCATTCTTAAGCCATTTTGCTCTCATTTAATGGAGATAAGTGTGACATTAATTCCTTGATACTTGTGTGACATTAAAGCAGTTCATATTTGCTGCTGAGCTTTTAAAGAAAGCCAAGCCACTTACTTGAGGGCATTAACTGGTTAAGTATTTGAAACTAGAGTTCAAATACTGTAGCTTTTTCTAAATGTCCAGAGAGAATATTTTCTTTATTTTGCTTTAAAGTATACTTTAAAAATGTATATTTGTTTCCTGGTGGGAAGGCTTGTAAATGTTGGATATACATATATATATATAAAAAAAAAATAGTATGATTCCTGGTGAGAAAATAATTTACAGTGATACTGGGTACTTGTGTATATTGCCTTGAAAATCTGTTTGAGAAAAGTGGGTGGTTATTAGCATCTTAAATATCTCTGCAAAGAAGTGTAGGCAGAGCTGTGATTTGTTGAACGCCATTCAAAAATTCAGTGGAAAAGCAGTTTCTAGGATCCAGGTTTATGTGTATGTTCCTTCCAAATTTTTTTTTTTTTTTTCAAAGTTTTTGAAATGTTTGCTGTGGAAATTCCTGAAGGTGTGGGTGGTTTGTAACTTCTGTGTCTCTCAGTGCTTTATTTATTTGCTTAAATTTTCAGCGTATTATTTGGGTATGCTTTTTCTTGGTGTTTACTCTAGAAAGCTTGGAATCTTATTTCTGTGATCTTATTGCTGTGATGTCATCTTTCCTCCCTCTCCTGTAACTTCAGCATTGTACAATTCAGAGCAGTGGCAATTGTTTTATTTCTCAGAAGGGAAGTGCTCTTTTCTGCAGTGGGCAGGTGGACGCTTGCCAGAATTGTGTTTTGAGCAACTGTTTATGTATGTTGAACTTGGACCTCCATAAAAAATCAAACTTGTAACTCATGCAGCAGTCTGTACCTCACCCTGTACCTCACATTTTCAAAATCTTCCCTGCAACTCCACAAAGTACATGCATGCCACTGATATTTCAGAAAAGTTTTCTCAGAGTGTCTAAGTATCTCATATAAAGTGTAATGTGTACATTTAAATCTCATCTCATACTTAGCTGGTTAGGAGATGTGTCTGCACTGACTCCTGCTGTGTGTAGGGCTTGCTCAGCCTGAGTGGGCTTTGGGGAAGGTGGTGGTGGTGTTGGAGCAAGTAACTGTTGGGCTGCAAAATTCAGTTTGGAGAAGAGAAAGTGAATTTGTGTACAACATTGCTACAGTAGAAACTTTTCCCATAAAACTTTGTATGCCTTCAGGAAGTCAGATATGATGACAAGAGAGATAACCAGGAACTCTTGATTATAATCTCCAGATAACACTGGAAATTATCTCCTGGAAAGCTGTGTGTACATAGGTATTGCTCAAAAAAGTTTTAACTGAAGGTTGAGGCAAGTCTTCCTACAACCTTGTATTTAGTTATCAGTTGAGGTGAAAAAAAAAGCCAGTATAGGTAGGCAGTTGCACAGTGTGGTTACTTCTGCAGATCAGGAAATTCCCCCTCCCTACCCCCCTTTTTGTTTCTGCCTGGTCCTCCTGAGTATCTGCTTCCTGCCTGTGCCCACTGTGCTCTGAACTGCTCTGCAAGGGATTGATGTCAAAGCAACTGTGCTAAGTAAAACTCAACTTTCCATTAAGAATGGATGCTCTACGTTTTTGGTTAATTTTGTTTTGGTGTTTTGTTCTTGAGGACTTTTGAACACTTCTGTAGAGTGCCCTGAGGTTGGTTGGTTGGTCGTCAGTCTGTTTTTACAGCAGCTTAATCATGACATGCCAGAAGAATTTATTTTTTTTTAAATAGTACTGCAAAAGAAAAATTCAAGAACTATTAATGAGATACTGCTTTGCAGACAGCAACTATTCCCAGGCACAGTGTAATTTATGTAATATATAATGCTTTGCATCAGAAGCTATCATAATTTATTGATGGTAGTTTCTTTAATAAGGATATTTCTGATTGAGTTCACTGTCTCATTGTGATTTGCATTTACTTTGTGTTTTGTTTGTGCAGAAGCATTTTGTACAAATTGCTGTAATTTGTCTTTTTTTTTCTGCCAGATGCAAATAGCAAAAGTTACTGAAGTGTCCCAAGGTGGGTAGTTGTGATGTACCAGGAACAGAGGAACTGGAGAGCAGGCAAGGAGTTTCTCTGTGTTCTATAGTGAAAGTATGGCAAGAGTTGGAATGTGCTGTTGCACATTTAATATTTGTAAAGTGACAGTGATTTAGGGTTCTCGTTCTTGATTCGATACAGTAGGACTTTAATAAACTTTCCTGCTATTCTTTCTTTTGCAGTCAGGTGTGGAAAGTCACAAAATAATCTGTGCTCTTGGGCTGATGTGCTTTACTAAAATGAGTTTGTTTTCTTGCTGCTCTGTGGAGAATGGAATTTGGGGTTTTAGTCCGGTCTTGGCTTCGTTAGCAGATGGATAGAGGAAAGAGGAACTTCTAATGAATGTCTTGATTGTTTAAAGTGATCTTTCTTGGGAAAAATGCGTTAGCAAAATATTAGACTTCAGCCTGACCGCCTGACATCTGAAGTAATGGATAGTCATTCACACCTGTGTTAAATCAAAGGCGGTCAGAACAGTAGTGGGTTTTAAAAATTTTCTGT
Source organism: Antrostomus carolinensis (assembly GCF_000700745.2). NCBI lineage: Eukaryota > Metazoa > Chordata > Aves > Caprimulgiformes > Caprimulgidae > Antrostomus > Antrostomus carolinensis. The sequence continues at coordinate 15,468 of NW_010330310.1, forward strand.
TGGTATGGAACAGTAACATGTGAATGAAGTGCAAGCTAGTGCAAAACCAGATCCTACATCGGTATTTGTTTTGGAGAGCTTCAATAGCTCATTTGTGGTTTTCCTGCTTGTAAATAATGCAGTTATTCCATCTCCTGCTGCATGTTTTTATTCTTTGTATTTTCTGCTGATGAATGTATCTGAGGCTCTCAGCTATATTAAGGAAGGGTCTAGAGCCAGTTACTTGCTGATTTCTTGAGCTAAATCCCAACTTGCTTAATATTCTCCTGGAGGTTCTTGGGTCCTTTCCCCCTTCTCTTCTCAGTTCCACGTGACAGGGGAAGCTTTCTTTTATGTAATATTAGTATAGTAAGTCCCTTCCATTTTGTCAGCTCAGTACTGTAGCAGGTGAGCTGCAGATTAAGTGGAGAGTAATTCATTTACTTAGCTCTCTGAATGTTTTTTCCCCTCTTGCTTCTTGTGTGTTTAACAGTAGCTGAGACTGAATTGCTGTGCTCAAGAATCTCCTAAGCTTTGTTAGCACAGTCAAAATAATCTTTGTTTTAAGGTACTTTTCTGCACCAAGTATGATAATACTTTTCCTGTGGGCCGATTTAATTCCTCAAAAATGCTACTGCAGACAGTTACGCTGGAAAAAAAGTGGCATGTTTCTGTCTTCTGCTGTCATTAGCTGTATGCTGTGTATCATTTTGTGGCTTATTAGCTGAGAAGAGTAGTTAGGATTCAAAACTTGGATATTTGAAGTAGTCTATTAATGTTTTTCTTTTTGGTGTTCTTCACAGTGTTAAGAGAAAGACAAATACAAGAAAAGTCAGTGTGATTTTTTTTTTTTTTCCTTTCCTTTTTCTTTCAAGCCTGATAGCTCAGGAGGGAAACCTTACAATGAAAGGAGAATTCGATCCATCACCATTTCAGTGGTATTGCAGAGCACTGACCTGCTGGTCATGTTCAGGGCACTGCCCTCTGCTTGGCTTCTGCACAACATGTAGAAAACATAGATGGTGGTTCAGAACCATCTTTCCATGTTTGCTAGGAGTTATGAGTCATTGTTAAACCTTAGCATTTTGATGTCAGCTAAATCTGTGTCTCTTCCCCCAGTATGTGTGTGTGTGTGTGTGTGTGTGTATATATATATGTGTGTGTGTGTGTGTGTGTGTACCTTGCTTTTGAATGTTTTCAGAGCAATGACAGGCCATGTAGGACCAGGTCTTGTTTACCTAATTCTCAGAATGATTCCAAGTGGAGGGGTGAAATGTTTCATGCATTGAGTATGACTTGAGCAGTATACAAGAGTTGTCTTTGAGCTATTTGGCCTGGGATGCTGTTGCTCCTGAATCTGAGGAGTTTGTGTTGTATGTGAAAGCATGCCCACTGCCTGGCAAACATCTTAATCTCAAGCAGTCTCTCATAAGACCAGGAGCCAGTCCTACCTGTCATTTGGAAATGCAAGGCCTAATTAATTAATATATTACTGCATTTTTGCTTGATATGAACTAATATTTTGAAAGCACTTGTGGAAGTAGAGTCCTTCCAGACTCACTGGGTGTTGAACATTTTTTGCCCAGGCTCTTAGTTGCTGTTTCAGTGATAAAGATTTACAGCTCAGCTCCACAGTTTGACATCTTCACACCTGAGGGCAGTGAACTGATTGTAGGGTGAAATGTAGCTATGGTAGCAGCAAAGCTAGCTTAAGAAGTGGAAGAAAATGTATTGTGTAACTGTACCTTGTAGGGTGATCAAGAGATTCTTATTTAAGTCTTTCCCAGAAATACACCACCAGATGCTAATGATGTAAGAACAGAGTAAAAAAAGGCAACGTTGGTGTTAGGAAGAAGTTTACGTGGTGTTCTTTGAGCATCTATGAAGTAATTTGTGTAAAAGCTTGAGCTAATTCTGGTTTTGCATTAAAGGTCAGGGAATTCCTTCTAGTCTGAGAGAAAGGAAATGTGAGTATCACTTCCAGCTTTAGCCAAAATAGTCCATGTTGTACTTTATTCTTGAATGGGAAGGTTAAGATGCGTTCCAAATTGCAATGGGGAGTCTTTCTGGGAAATTGCTTGCAAGATAATGGCATTCCTTTCTGTACTTTTCTCTGTTTGAGGGCACTTGAGCATAGAATATAAAGCATAAGAAGCCAGGAAGAAGGAGCTTGCAGGTAGCCAGTCTTTGCAGAGCTCCTGAGCACACGCTGTTTTAAGCACGCTGCAGAGAAGAGAGGGAGGGATGTTCGATGCACCTTCCAGGGGCATTGCCAGGTGTCAGGCCTGGGAGTGTCTGCTGCAGGGGACTGATACAAATCAGGTTTAGGGGTAACTTGAAGGTGATTTTTGTGTAGGTGTCTCCTGAATGTTAAGCAAGTGGATTTTGGGTGAAAGTTTTGGTGTTATTTAAGTGATTATTAAATGACTTAAGAATACATTAATTATTTCTGAAAATTTGTTTTGTTGCTAGTATGTATCTGTGATAGAATTGCTGAAAGAAATTCTTGAAGTTGTATAAGTGCAAACTGACAGAATTAACAATCCATCTGTGTGTGTCCTGTCTTCATCTGAAGCTGTATGATGGTGGTGTTTTCCCTGCCTCCCCAGCACCTGTTCTGCATATCCCATAGGACAGGAGGGCTCTAGAAATTCACTCAGATTTTGTTGGGGAGGAAGCTGACGAAAGTTAGCAGTTATGCAGTGAATGAAGTTGTGGTTTGCAGAAAAGGAAAATGTTTTCTGCATTTCTTGGGAAATTGAATGATGCTAATGGAGAATTTGATTCTCTTGCTGACTGATATAGAGAGGTTTGGGGTTTTTTAATGCAATGCTGGATATTAACCATGTATTTTGTATATAGCCACTAATTGTGTGTTCATCACCATATGGATCAGTTAGTTGACTTCCTGTGGTTCGATGCAAAGAGATACTGAAAACTCTCAGCTGTCACTGAAATCAGTTGAAGCTCTGCTTTAAACTGTAAAGTTTTCTATAATGCTGTGTGCTCAAAAAAGTTTGTATATGGAATTTTAAAATTATTGGTTAATACTGGATGACTTCTTTTTCCCTTAATTTATGCTGTCCCAATTTCTTTTGTCATAAAGGTGATAATATCCCTGCCTCTTGAAAGGGTATTTTAAAAGGTGATGTATTTAGGATCCTGCCATAAAGAGTGCATTTTAAGGATTTTGTGAGAATTAACAAATCTTGCTGCAGAATAAATAAGATGTACTGCTTTTAGGACCCACTCAAGTATATCTTGGCAATGCCAGGTTTACGGTTGGACTAGGTGATCGTAATGGTCTTTTATAGCCAAACTATTGTATGATTCTATGAGCACTGAAAAGGTAATAGACTGTTGTCCATGCCCTCTAGTTTGTCAACATCCCAAACTTTAATCTTCAGTATTGACGTCTTAGCCCGTTTTTGGTTGTTTTTTTTTTTTCTTTGACCCATCTTTCTCTAGTCACAATTTTATTCCAATGAATTGTCTTTTGTTTGTATGGTTGTGGTGGTTTGACCCTGGCTAGAGG
>NW_010330311.1:0-8632 GCF_000700745.2 Antrostomus carolinensis
GGAGAATTGGGTGTCTGGAGAGGCTGCAGTGAAGATTTCACTAAAATAACAGCAGCCCCTTGGTGAGGTTTTAGTCAAACGGGCCGGAATCTGCTGGCTCTCGCCCCACGCAGCCTTTTGAAGGCAGCAGAGGGGGCTGGGGGCTGGGGACGGTGTGTTGTGTTCTCCCCAGGGTGGAAAAATTTGGGAATTTCAGTTTGTGGAAGGTGAGTTGAGTCCCGCTGCTGAGCTCCCAGCCCTTCCCTTCAGCGAGCCAGGGCCCTGGTCGAGGCAGCTCACAGCACCCATCGTTGCTTGTGTCTCCCCACACGTTGGGTGCCTTTGCCTGGCACCACCACCCATCGCACCTCACTGGGTCCTGTGTTCTCAGGTGAGACCACTGGGATCCCTGCGGCTCTCCAGAGTTTCCAGCTTTTAAAAGAGTGAAAGAGGGGTAGAGTATAAATCGCAGTGCTTCCACTGAATATCAGGGCTGATCTCTGGATGCTTTTACAAGTTCCTCCCTGATTTCAGTTGTCACATTCCCAAAGGGCACTGCTCAGTATCTGCAGTCTCCTAATATATATTTTTAATCCTGATTACTAGTCCTGTCTGTTAGGGGAGGATGGGGAGAGTGCTTTAACTGGTTAGGTAGTTCAGATGAAACCTCAGGATAGCCTAGGATTTACCATGACCAGATAATGCAAGTTAAAATTACGAATGATTCTGCCTAAAAGAGGATGTAATGGCTTTAAAATACCCTTTCTTCCCAGTGTGGATGAAGCCTCCGTCAGTTACCTGGTAGCTGTCTTGCTGCACGCACTATACATAAATACCAAGATACTAGAAACTAATGTCGGTGTTACACCCTGGTGTAAGAGGTCTGGCAGCTGCAGCCACGTCGCTCCCAGGATCCCACCTGACGAGGGTGCCCGTGCGTGGAGCTGCACCGCGCTGTGTCGACACGCTCCGTGCCGCCGGCCTCGGCATGCCGGTGCTTTGGTTAACGGGTGGGGCAGTGGCACTTTGTGTTTTGTTCTGAGCTTTCAGCGCTTCGCTTCACCAAGTATTTTTTCTCCTTCATGCTTTTGCACCTGTATGATACTGCCTGTGTGCTCAAACTCTTCCCATGACTGAGGTGAAAAATAGAGTCCCCAGCAGCTTACTCCTGCGCCTTGGGTCAAGGCAGATGGTGCTGCTCCTGGCTTGGTCTGAGCAGCAGTGAGTGGTGGTGTTTCTGTGGTGAAGCTGCGGGTCTTGGTGACCAGGGTCAGTCCGAAGAGCTTGAGATGGGGATGAGGAGGAAGGCTGAGGCTGAAGGTGCTGGAGGCTTCGATCAGTCCCTGATGTTTCTCTAATCCATGACGTGGTTGGGTAGAACCTTCTCATACCAGGCAGATGTTGTACTATACGTTAAACTGCAGGGGACATCAGTAGCTATAAGCAGTAGAAGTGGGTAAGATTCTTCATTTTGTCTTAATCTCTCACTTTTTTCCTCTATAGTTTCTTTCTTGACCAGCTACCAGGTAGCTGTTGGGCGAACATTGAGTGACTAATACCGGCCACTCAACACTTGTGCTTCAGCATTGGCTGTTGCTCAATGGCAGTTACTTGCTCTTCTGTTTTGACTTTCACTTTTATGTTACACTTTCTGCTTCTCTTGTTTCAGAAGAATCCGTTGAAGATGTGGAAGGGCCCAATGAAACATCCGGTGATGCTGAAGAACCTGCCAAGGAGCAAGAGAGTGGAGGGGACAAGGACCAGAGTAAATGGACAGGTGGGTTTGAGTTCCTCTTTTTCTTTGAATCCAGGAAAGGAAAGTGGGAAGAGCAGTGGTCTGCAAAGCTCTTTCCTTAAATGACCGTGCCACGGCAGCACTGTCAGCATGACCTAAATGTTCTCCTCTGGGAAGTCCTTGGGCGTAGCTTCATGACACACTCGCGTAGTTTGAGCCGTGGTCGGTTGCACGTCCCCTGTCCCAGCCCCAGGGTCACGCTGGGGCGGTGGGTCAGAGCTCCCCTGCGCTCAGCGGTGCTGGGCCTGACCCGGCAGTGGGAATCGGCAGCTGGGAGGGGAGAGGGGAAAAGGGGACTGACAGCACTAGGGTGGATTAAGCATCTCATGAAACCCCACCCTGTGTTGTTAAGACCCGAAAGACTGTTAGCCTGCTTTTTCATCATGGTCCTGGCTCTGGCAGCAAGATTTTGACACAGAAAGGCAGAGAAGAGAGGCAGACCCTGTGCTTGTGCTCACTTTCTGCTGGAGCCGTGACATCCTGAAGTGGAAACTGCAGACGCACAACGATACTTAGGTTGCTGCAGTAGAATCTGAAAGGTTTCTCTTTGCAAAATCCTTAGATGGATTAATTACGAAGGTACTAGGTTACCATGTCTTTCTGAGAAGATGGGTGGTGTCTTGCAGCAGTGAGTGGGAGGACTCTTTTAAATATTCCTTGCCTTTGAGCAGAAAGCATCTGCACGATTGTCCTCCTCTGGAGAGGGCTGTTCCCCTCCTCGCTTGCACTTGCTGACCACTTCAGCATAGGTGTGGAAGTGGAAGCACTGGAGGTGGTACTCATTTTCCTTGGCCCAGGACAGAGCAGTTCTGACTCCCCGTTGCTGTCTCTGCATGGTAGCGCAGTCGGTTTGCAGACTTATGGTTGCTTGGTGTGATGCCTCTTGGTCTGCACAGAGACCCATCGTCCCAGCAGCCTTCTCCTGCCGTGTTTGTGGTTGCCTCTTAGTGAGCCACAGCCAGACAGATATTTCAGCTTACACAGTCTTCAGAAAGAATGAAATGTGGTTTTTCGGCTCAGTACAGTTTTAGTCTCAACCATTGGAAGATGTGTCCCAGCTGGTGAAGAAAGCAAGCTGTGCTTCAGTGCTGGTTGAAGCTCATGTTCTCAGTGTAGGCTGCACTCGCTGAGGTTGCTCTGTATGTTGCCCTTAACAGAGCCATTCTTCAACCCAGAGATGCAGATTTTGCTTGTCTGTAGGTGATTTTTAGTCTCTTGTTGTGGGGGATTGTGTGATCCTAAGCAAGAGCACACTTCATGAAGCATCACAGAAAGATGTAAGTATTGTATATTTACTAAGTATCTTAAAGAGTAAGTGGGGCCCTTTGTCCTAACCTGAAGCACTTAAAAAAAGCTGATCTATGTGAAAAGATTATTTTTATATGTTAAAACAAGTAAGAAATTATGAAGAACCTACTTTTTAAACCTTTTACTACGCAGAAACTCTAAATTTGAGTGGCTTTATTTCTTCATCCTGCTGGTGAAATTCCTAACCCAGTTTTGGTATTTGTCAGTCAAAGAGCAGATAAGACATGGACAGCTTCTTGAGTCTTCAAAGGACAGCACACAAAGACCACACATGCTGTGTACGTAAGCCCGCAGAGCTCTGGACAGGGCTTGTCCAGAGCTGTTGCAAGGCTGAAGAGTACAGCCTCAGCAAGACGGGTACACGTGCTGTTGTTGAATTCAGGTCCTGCTTTCAGACATGGTTACATTGCCCCTGAACTTTACAGCAAAAAAAAAAATGTTGTCCACTGTTTCTGTGCAGTGGATATGCACACCAGGTACCACACCTCGGTCTTGTGTTGTTTCTGCTCTCAAGCTCCCCTGAGGAACATTACTATGTTGCCATGTCCTGGACCTCAGGGATGGAAAGGAATGGAAACTAGGGGAGGTTATTCATGACAACCACAAGAGAAGCAGTGTCCGCATGTCCAGGAACATCAGAAGAGCACGGTACAAACTGAGGTGTGACCAGGGAGGGAAACGGGCAGTGTCAAGGAAGGACTTACTTGCTGTAAGAGAAGACTGCAAGGAAAGAGCTGGTCTGCAGCAGCTCAGCCCAGCATGAAGGCTGTCAACCACGATGTCAAGAAAGCTGAAGAGCAGAAAGCCTTCTTTGCATTCATCTTCACTAAACAGACTGACTGCGTGGGAGGCCAGAGCAGCCCGTGTGCACCGCGCCATGGGGAGAGCTCCTGCTCCAACTGTGAAGGAACAGGCTCCAGAATACTTAGTTAACTAAATGTTTTCACGTCCATGACCAGCTGCTTCCTACCAGGGTGTCTGAGAAAGTGACGGAGCATCCCCAGCCCTGTCAGCTGCTCTCCTGTGAATTTACAGAAAACAGGGGAGGCACTGCAAGGGGACAGACGTGGTGCTTATCTCTGACCCAAGGAGCGGCTGGGGAACACACACCTGCCAGCTCCCTTTGCCCCAGATTTTCCTGGGAATTGACCAAACAACTGCTTGTAAGTACTGACGGGAAGATAATGAGATGAGTAACAGTCGACACGGATTTGTCAAGAACAAATCATGTCAACACGACCTAGTTTTCTTCTGTGTGAAGAAGGTCTTGTTTGCAGTCAGTATCTCATACCTTCTCCTTAGGAAGACTTTTGACACTGCTTTTTGGGACAGTGTTGAAACTCAAGCATTATGGTGTAGGTGAAAATATTATGGAATGGGTGTGTTTCTGCAGTGCTGGAAAGCTTCCTCTGGAAGACAGTGTGCCTTTCTGAGCTTGGGCTGTCAAGAAAGCTGAGGAGCAATTTCAGAAAACCCAAATGGCAGGAATGACCCAGAAGAGAGCATGGCCTGCATAGCTTCAGCCGTGGGGAGAAAATGGGAGGAACAGACTTACTTGACCCAAAACGAGAAGACCAAAGGGGAGGAAAAGATAAGTCTTCTTGCACATAAAATGCTTCTGAAAGGAAGGAAATAATTTGATCTCCATGTTCAGGATATAGACAACAAGAAGTAATGGGCTTAAATTGAAGGGAGAAAGATTGAGGTTAGATAATAAATTTTAAAAAATTCTCCTGGTACAGCTTGTGAAGCACTGGAGTAGAGTTTCTGGGAAGGTTCCTCAGAGATCCTTCAAGAAGATGAGAGGAGCTGCTGTTGGGAATGACGTAGGCACAGTTTATACTGCTTTGGATGGGCCAGATGACCTTCAGAGGTTCCTCTGAGCCCTGCAATTCCATGGAAGTGGGAGATAGGTGGGAAAGAAGTGCTCAAGCCAATCCGCAGTGTGCTGGTGTGGAGGTTGATGGGCCTGTTTTCTGTTCATCACGCTGCAATTTGATCGTTATGTTCCTTAGCAATTTACACACCTTTTATGCCTCAGTTTCTTTGCTGCACGCTGGTGGGCGATTATTTCTTCCACTTTCTCTTCCACTTTCCTGAAGATTTGTGAGCTCTCTAACAAAATGTTGAGTGTATCTCCCAAGCTCCTCCTGCACAGAGCGAGTGATGAGTCAGGGTTGTTCGGCTGCTCGGCGGTACGTATGTCCACATGTGGCAGGCTGCACCGGTGTCAGTGTCTGCACTGAAAGGAAAGACCTCTCTGTGCATTTGTAAAAATGTCCCAGCTGCAAAATAAATTTATCAGTTCAGGTTTTTATTTATTTTAAAATGGAATAATCTTAAACAGAAACTTTTTTTAAGTAATACTTGCCATTAAAATATTCATATGGAAAGCTCCAGCCCAAATAAGGATTCATTTTACCTTGATTTGCACCTCCCTGCTTGGTTTCTCTTTCTCCTCTCTCGGGCAGTGGGTTTAGCAGCTCCCAGGTGCTGGTGGGTGCAGCCCCTCGTGCCGGAGCAGCCCCAGCCCTGCCTGCTCCCCTCTGTCTGCTCCAGAGCCGTCCGCCTCCGCGCTGGAGAAGGCAGATGCTCTCTGCCTGATAGCTGAGCTTTAGAAATTACCTCATCATGACTAGCGTGAGATTTATCACAAGCAAACCAGTGAGGAGGAAAGAAATCGTGGCTATTCCCAACTCCATTTTTAAGGCAGGATGTAAATGATTAATATTCAACACATTGGTTTCCAGCTAAAGCCTGAGTCAGACCAGAGTAGATCAGTACAAGACTTCTGAGAGTTAAGGTGGGGCTTATATGTATTTCTGACTAGAGAAGAGCACTTCATCTCCAGTGACCCAGCTATTCAAGAGACTTTCTTAATGCACTGTCAGTTGTATAGATGTAGAATATCAGATTTTTTTCTACAAAAACAAGAAACAAACTCTACTTGAAGTATAGATTGAAATGAAATATTTCTAGAGGACTAGCCTGAAGGGCTTTTATTTTTTTTAATGATTTTTTTTTTTTTTTTTTTTTTTTTTTAATCCATGATGCTCACCTAACACAGAGCAATTAGTGCAATGGAGCGTCCCTGATTCGAATCCGTGGTAGATTGCTATTAAAGGAGGTATTAATGGGCTGCTGAGAGCTGGGAAATTGTTGCAGAAAAGTGTGTTTATGGAGTATGGTGCTGGCAGGCATGATTTCAATCGGATTTGACATGTTTAACATAAATGTATACTGCTCAGCTCCTGCAGTTTATGAATAATTCCTACAGGCCCACTGCCTTTCTAATTACTGAAATTGAAAAAAACAGGTCAGGCACATCCTGACGGAAATCTATTGCTGCCCCTCCCCCTGCCGCTTTTTTTCTGATTTTTAATGTATGGCGTTTGTTGGGCACTTAATGGCTGGGATGTTCACGGAGCAGAGCAGAGGAGGGCGAGAGCGGGCTGGGAGGAAGGGGATGAGTGGCACGATGGAGTGAGGGGAGCCAGGGAGAGGGGCTGGGAAAGCAGCTGCAGTTGTGCTGTTTCCTGAGGACTTACCGACCGGTAGTTTCTGCTCACCAGGCCGCTGTGAGCTCCCCGGCGGGGGTGGTGGTCCCTTCGTGCTGGTTTTACAGAGTTAGCAGAATTTGGGTTTAGATCATCTCCCAGGTTTAACACATTGATTTAATAAATTAGTTGATACAGACTCTTGTGGTAGGTTAGTTGAAATATTTGTTCAGTTGAATTGGACGGTAATACACAGATTGATAGCTGGCTCAAGAACCATATGAAACAGGTCGGCGGTGGTGGTGGTCCCTTCGTGCTGGTTTTACAGAGTTAGCAGAATTTGGGTTTAGATCATCTCCCAGGTTTAACACATTGATTTAATAAATTAGTTGATACAGACTCTTGTGGTAGGTTAGTTGAAATATTTGTTCAGTTGAATTGGACGGTAATACACAGATTGATAGCTGGCTCAAGAACCATATGAAACAGGTAAATGTAAAAGGTTATTGCTTGTTTCCTTTCAGCCACTTTGTAATTTAAAAAGCCCCCAAGATTTCCCACAGTTCTAACGATGTCGCCTTAGACACCATTGCTGGAGGAAAAGGTGCGATACTTTAGGGTACCACTTTGCAAAGGTGGGGTCATGCTGGGCACAAACTGGGATGATTTTCTACGTACCCCTTGTGTCTCCTTCTGCCCTGCACAAGCCTCTGAGCAGCGAGGAGGGAACTGTTGCTCTGGGCCAGGGAAGCCTCCCGGCTTTGGTCCAGGCCTTTTCTTTTGGGTACGTTTGCTCGAGTGTTTTGCTGCTCACTTGCCAAGGTCAGCTTCTGCTGCCATCGCTGCCCCACACACGTCTGTGAGCGCCTGGACCCTCGTCCTGACGTGCCAGCATGGCAGGGCCGCCTGCGGTCGCGTTGCTCCCTGACTCTCCTGCTCCTTGGGTCAGAGTCGGGATTCTCATAATCTTTGGGATTGATCCGTAACTTTGTGCTGTTGCTCCAACATCTCCTGTCCAGCCTGTGCAGGTCATTTTCTCTCTCCTGGCACCTTTGCTCACAGCACAGCATCACGTCAGAGCTCTGCACAGGAGCAGTGCAGATCCCAGCAGGTCCCAGGGCCTCCTCAGAAAAGTCTGGTGGCAGCTGGGGCTTCTGGGTTCTGTAATATGAATATTTAATAGTAATTCAGTTGTTCATACTTGCTGCAGGCTGGAAGGTATGATACAGCATTAGAAAAACAAATTATTTTACTGTTTTCGGGGCCACGTTTCTGAAAGGCAGCAGTGAAGCTCTGGATACAACAGTGTGCTTGTAAATCTCTGTGTATTTGCTTCTGTCTATCATGTGATCGCGCTATTTATCAAATACAGAGTTGAAAAAATACTGTAGAGCATCAGGCAGTGTACAGGCCTGTTTGTGTGGCTACGACATCTTACTTGAATGAGCAGTACTTTCCGGGAATGAGGGATGGGAACAGAGAAGTTCAGAGGGAACCATCCAGCCAGGCGTTGCTCAGGGCAGCACGAGCGGCAGCGCGGCGGCAGGGCTGGATGTCTGGGTGCCCTCTCGAGATGCTGGCACGGGGCTCTCACGGCTCCTCTGTCACCGCGGTCTCAGTGCAGTGACCTTCTCAGAGTTACTCTTGCTGTGTTAATGTGACTTGGATGTTTCTGCGGGACAGCAGCTGTCTGCTGGGACTGGAGCTTTGTGCACCGTTACTCTGAGCTGCTGTTAACGGGACTGCGTGGTAGGTCTGGACCAGAGGTTCTGGCCTTGCCCCTTGCCCACGGCGAGGGCTGCTGAGCACACACACAGACTGCTCCAGGCTCGGGGTTTTGGGAGGAAAACCGCAGGATGCTGCTCCGCCAGACCCGTGCAGAGTTGACGGCTGGCTGTGCAGCACGGCGGGCAGGTCGCTCTGGCCCAGGGGCTCGTGATGCTGAGTAATTGCTCCAAGAAAACGTCAGGGGAGGTTGGAGGAGGGAGGCACCACCAAATATGGAATTTTATTTTCCATCTGGCAGTGAAAACACAGTTCCCTGGTCCTGCTG
>NW_010330311.1:8656-15679 GCF_000700745.2 Antrostomus carolinensis
GGTAGGAAGGGATTTTTTTCAGTAGTCTGGGGGCAGGAGGGTGTTGGTTTTTAAATCAATGGAGATAGCAGAAACCCCACTGTAAATTTCTAGGGCAAGTGGCAAGCTGGTTTACGGAATGCAGGGAGATGAGAACCTCTGGCTTACGGAAAGCAGCATGAATTAATAATCATTTAATTGGCTTCTCCATTATGTTGCTGGGTTGGAAGATGGAAGTTTAGATGAAGGGGCTGTCAGTGGTACTTTAGCTAAACGAATCTGATGACTGGGAGGTGGGGTGGTGAGTCCCTTCCGACCGGGATGGAGAGCAGGCAGCTTTGGGAACCCTTGCCAGTTTTGTCTTGGGACCTAGGAAAGGAAAGGATCCCCACTTCCAAGGGAGCTTCTCATCTCACCTCTGAAATAACGCCTGGGAAGATTTTTCCTCATTGGAAAAGTAGAAGCTGACAAGGAAGAGTGAGAAGACAAGTAGGTCCCTGGGAGGTGCTGTGGCAGCAGCACCATCCCCTTGCACTTGGCTTTTTGTTGAGAAACACAGATTTTTCTCTGGCGTCAACAAATCTGAACTGAATTCATTTAAAGAGTCAAAATAATAAAAATACTAACTGATACATAGTCATACATCGTACTTTAAACCCAGTTTCCTTTTTCTTTTCTACAAGGCCGGTACCTGTGAGCGTGGTCCTGGACGTGGTTGAGGCGCAGGCATTGTGCTCCATCTTCTCTGGTGCCGAGCTGCCATTCAGGGCATTTGTGGCTCCTCGAGGACATTTTGTCCCGTCCACTCCGCACACAGCTGCCACGAGCTCTGCAGGCAGGCGCCAGGCTGCGTGTCCTCGTTTCTCCAGGCAGAAGGGAGTTCTTAATTCCTCTGATCTGTGATGTGGACTGAATGTGTCACTTTGTGTATTTGGCTGTTTATTAACAGTAAACTTCAGTCTTGGTGTTGAAATTCCCACTTGAGCTGTCAACTCAAAAGGTAATACCTAGAACAAATATTCAGTATGTGTTTTTCAGAACTGCAACAAACCAGTTATTCTGGGGTCTAGACAATCGTTAATAATTCTGGTTTTGAAGGATTAGAGGTGTGGCGTGGATCAAGTGCATTTAAAAATGGGTATTTTGGAGATGGTAAGTTAAAGTAAACTTTAATTACCTTTTACTTGTCCCTAATTCTAAGCAGACTGCTTCCCAGGAGAAAGGAAATAAGAAAATACCCTGTGGTGGGTGACTCCAGAGGTTACAGCTAGTGTTCAGCAGCTATGGGGTCGTTAATGGTCAGGTTGTTAAATTTAGTTACTGCATCCGAAAACTTCACAATGAGCTGCGGAAAGCTGTGCACAGTAACGTTGGTGGCAGAGAGTGGGGACCAGGGGCTCCCTGAGCTCCTTGTCCCTTGCTGTGCCAGCACAGATCCCACTGCTGGTGGGGGCGCCAGGGGACCTGTACACGTCTAGAGCTCACGCTGTAGGAGCTCACCTGGTTTATTAATGCAGTTCTGTAGGTATTTCATGGTTCTCACCCTGTTTACAAAACTGGAAGCATTGTCATCCTTTATTTGGAGAGGTGACCCATATACACAAGCAGAGGTTTCTTCAGTTGTCCCTTTTCCTCCCTTGTGTCCCCTGCCCCTCTTGCAGGCTGGCAGTGCCTGCACAGCTCACCACAGCGCTTGTCCATAGGTTTGCAAAACAAATGACACCCCAAAGGTTTGAAGCAGCAGTTGGCAGGTGGAGAGCCTGGAAAGACCCTGCCTGGACCATGCAGGAGACAGTCACCGTCTGGGGCAGAGAAGTCTCGGGGGACCCAAAGACCCAAAGTCATGGCTGGTGCTGTCGTCTCAGCCCAGCGCAGGGCTGGCGCAGGGCTCGCATGGCTGTGTCACCACACTGGCAGACCTGGGGTCTTTGCACGTCTGTCCCAACACCTGACTGGCGGTGACACTTCAGTGTCTGAGGTCACACTGAGCAGTGGACAATGTCAACAGCAATTAGCCTCCTTACTGGGGCCACTTGCATCACACGAGGCTCAGGCAGGGCATTTTAAGGTGGGGTGGTCCTCTGCCTGCCACGGTGGTGGCTCTTGGTGGTGGCCATCTCCCTCCCCAGACCCACCAGGAGGGACCACTTCCCTTGGCAGAGGAACTTTGCAGGTGGGTCTGGGGTGGTGCTGTTTCTCATGCTCCAAACACGTTTTATTAGTAGGAAGTAAGGGAGAGCAGCTTTGGTCTCTTTGAGAAGGAAGCACTTTACCTGAACCTTACTCTGATGGTATCTTCTGAAGCAAAGAGCAGATACCAGTGGGTTCACAAAAGAGAATAAGAGACGAGGGGAAGAGTATGGGGGGACTGGTCTAAGAATGCTACAGTGCCTTGTTAATCGGCAGCCTATCCATCATATTAAATATCCAACTGTCATATATTACCTTTCAAGTGAAAATGAATAACTCCCATTAAGGGCGAAATGGGTTTGAAGTCGATTCGAGACAGATTAAAGTACTGTTATGAATGTGTGTTCGGGGAGGAGGAGATGGGGGCTGTGTATAATATACTTGTCCTTACAGTTTTTAAATAATAGATGTCCCACAAATTCATGTACCACAGGCTGCCAGGGTTCGGGGGAGGGGTAAAGGTCAGGGATGTGCTTCTTGAGTGCCTCAACTTGCAGAATATTCTGCTGTTGACTTCTGGGCTCGTTTGCCTTTTCTGTTTTGCTGAAATAAAATTGCCTTTCCTCAGCTTGTCGCAGCGTGAGACTGTCTGGTCCTGTCCCAGTGCTGGCTGCAGGCTGGGTCCTGCTGCCAGTCTGCTGTCCTGACTTTGGTGGGACCACTTGCTGAGAAGTACCCTCAGGTGCTCTTCCCCAAGGCATGTTGTCTGAGTTGGTGCCATCCTAGCATGTGCCACTGCTTCTGGCACAGAGTGCAAGTCAGTTGGGTTGACGGCCACAGCTTCCAGCCGTCTTCAAGGCAGATGGATTCCAGAGTGTTCATATGAGTGAGCTAGGAGTACGAGTTCTGCTTTGGCAGGTCAGTCCATCTGCTCGTGGAGATGACCTGTTGGCCTTCATGTCTGGCCAAGCACTTGTGTGTCCACTGTAAACATAGGCTGTGACTCTCCTGCACCTCACAGGTTATAAGCAGTCCACAGAAACAGCTGAGATGTCTCTGCTTCTAACTATAAAAGAGAAGAGTTCTCTAACTATCGGAGAGAATCAAGAATGAACTGGTTTTAGCTAGGTGTGCTTTGTAGGAGGTAGGTTAGTCCACAGACTCAGCCTCCTCCAACTCCTTGGTATGTGTTTCAAGCAACAGCAGCAGAATAAATGGAAATAAGGTCTTTGCCCAACTTAAACCTCTTTGGGGATGTCCTGATATAAATCTCTTTCTGTTGCAGCACCAGCCAGCCAGGCAGAGAAGGAGCTGACAGAGCCTCCAGCATCCTCTAAACGAATATCATTTCCCAGCAGCTCCGAGTCACCTCTCTCCTTTAAATGGTCAAAAACTTCAGAGGAGACCAAATCAGAGCAGGTAAGGAGAGGAACCCAGCTTTTTGTGCATCTACAAGCAGGTAATTTGTTTCATATGTGCCAAAAGCAAAGAGTAAAATAGGAGGAGGAGGATGAAAGGCGATAACTGGTGGTAGGAGAAGGCATCAAATTATTAAAGTCTGGCTATAAGGGAAGAGGAAAGCAGCAGCTGTAACAATTGCATGATTCATTTCTCTTGCTCTGCAGATGTATCAGTGTCCATACTGCAAGTACAGTAACACAGACGTGAATCGGCTGCGGGTGCACGCCATGACCCAGCACTCGGTGCAGCCCATGCTGCGCTGCCCACTCTGCCAGGACATGCTGAACAACAAGATCCATTTGCAGCTGCACCTCACCCATCTGCACAGTGTGTCACCCGACTGTGTCGAGAAACTCATCATGACGGTAAGTGGCTGTGTAGTCAAGCGTGCCTGCTGCCTTCCTTGCAGAGATGAAGAGCAAAGGGATGGCCTGACCTGTGCGGGCTGGCTTTGCTGTAGCAGGCAGCTCCTTCATCTGTCAGGGCTCTGTCATCTGGGTTTTTCCCATCCCTGTATGTTTTATCGGCAGAGACTTCTCTTGTCCATGCTGGGGCACTGTGGAAACTGGCAGTGTTGCAGTGCTGAGTAATGTCCCTGTGAAGAAACTAGAATAAATGCAATGATATACGTTGCTGAGGTCGTTGCGTGGGATCGCATTTTGCACAGGAGCTTCTGGGGGATGCAGTAGCTGATGTGCTGTGCTGCTCCTGTTGCAGAGAGAAAGTGCTCGTGTCTGGATGAGCACTTCCCAAGAAGGACAGCCAGGGTGATTAAGGTAACATTACAGGAAATTAGATACCAGGTTTCTGCTTAAAATATGATTTTAAGAACCAATAGAGTAACTTCCCTTGGCGGTCTCATCTCATGGAGAGGAGACAGTCCTATTGTGCTGCCCGTGTTCTGCGCTTTGTTCACTTAATGAGGATCGTTGTTGTGGTTTGTATGAGATAAACTGGATCTGTTACTTCTGTGAGGAATCGCTCCATCCAAAATTGCAATGTTTTTTTTGTGTAACAATTCCCTTTTTTCAGTGTAACCTGAACAAGCAAGGGGATATGCTGCCTTTGGAACCTTATGTGACTGTTGAATATTAGAGCTCCTGTTTCGAGTGCTGGTTTTAAGATGTTTTGAAATGCCTGGTTTTAAATTAAAATTTAAGCATAGTCACTTAAAATTCTCTGAATTAGGAAGTTAGCCACTGAAGTATGGAGTGAAAGTTTGCTAGATAAAGTCAGCTGTCTTCCCATAGAGCTCAAAACTTGTAACAACTCCACTTCTCCAGCTGCTTGTCGAACGACATTGCGCCTGTGTATGGGCTGTGGTTGCTGTTGCAGTATTCTGAAGGGGAGCAGAAGCTTCAGACAGCAGATTGTGGTTCAGCACGCACTTTGCACCAGACTCTTGTTCTGTCCTGCGTCCTTGTTTTAGAACCTAGCATGGGAATCCTTCTCCAACACTGTCACTGAGGAATGGAGATTCATCTAACTGGAGAGCTAGTGCTTGGTGAGAAGCAGGAAATTAACAGCGCAGTGTTCAAGTTCTCATTTGTGAGACCTGGCTCTCTGCTCTGGCTTGCTTTACCCCAGAGCTGCTGTTTTGAGTCCCAGAATGTTTCTTTCATTAATTCCCTTTTCATAGGTTTCACATGAGTATGCCTTTGCATTTGCTCGTGTCAGTTTAGAATACAGGTAGAATTAATAAGGCACGTTTTCGAAAACCCTTCTAAATTCACGAATGGGGTGTATTGTCAGATTTGTATGCTGTTATTTCTTTGGTATAATCTTCAAGGCAAGGTTGTGTCCACATTTAAGAACTTGTGGCCAAGTATATAAAATAAGTGTTTATTTTGATTCCTGTCAGTTCTTGGTGATTTTTTTTTTCTTGCACCCCATTTCTGCTTGTTTTCTCCTTTCTTTGCCAATTAAAGTAATATCGTGTTTGTCATAATGCTCATGTTCTTTTATCAACTGTCCTGTAACATTGTCTGAGCAAGCACATGCAGCACTGCTCAGCTTTTCTCTTGCAGTTCTCTCATCTTCTCTTTCTGCTACCTTCCAGGCCTCTCGTGGCTCCTACTCAAACACCTTTATGCTTTTATCTTCCCCATGTGCTTGACCAGGTACCTGTCCTCTCACTTTGCTGCCCTCTCTCTGGGCCCCATCAGGCTCTGCAGGAGCTGAAGGCGTGTCCTGCACCCCGGCAGGCTGCAAAGGCTTGTGGTGGCCACCGTTGGACGAGTGCTCCCACCTGCCCACGAGAGCCACACATGCCCCATGGTAAAACCCATTAAGGGCTGACAGGTCCCAGCACTCTCTGAGTAACAAAATACAGAGAGGTACAGAAACCAGCCCCAGCAGTTCACCAGCCCTGTGAAGCTGGCCATGCCGTGGGCTCCAGCCAGGCGTATCTCTGCTCTGCCGACCACTCGTGCACCTGGGTCAAGGAGCTGTCCCATCACAAAGACCTCAGTCTCTGCCACCTGCATCCATTTTGAGTGATGATGCTTAATTGTGTCAATACCTTCTGAGGACTTGAACGAATCTTGTTAGCTTCTAACTAAATTGATGGAAGACATTTTGACCTTGCAAGAGCAGTGAGCAGAAGCTGAGCCCCTTTCTTACGCCAGCAAGTGTAACCAGTTAGCTAAGGGCATCTGTTAGGCTGCTGTGAAATGGTCAGTTCCTGAGCTGGGCTGTTGGCAGAACGTGCAGTCTGGAATGGGAGTGCTTGGGCTGGTCCATCCTCCCGGCCTGAGCGGGTCTGTGTCCTCCAGGATGCCAGGAGACTGGCAGAAGCCACTTGTTAAGGAGCTCAGGACACTTCGCTCAGGACATGGCCAAAGCAGCTGCAGTTGTGTGGAGGACAGTCCCCTTAGGTGAGCACATCTGCTGCGCTGGAGCAGGGCCTCATCCTTCTGCTACAGAGCGCAGAACTGCTGCCGAGAATCCTGGAGACAGGCTCAGCCGTGAAGCTCATCCTTGTGCTTGTTTCTGGTTTTTCCACCTTGGCACTGGCTCTGGGCGGCTGTTCCCTTTGGTACCCAGACCAGGGAGGAAGGTCACCTCTCCTGCTCTAAGTCAAATAGCATGTGGGTCAAGAAGGTGGTTCTTTTTTGTATTAAATGACAAATATTTTGAGAAATCGGTATGTGCAGAATGTGGCAGCACCAAAGGTTCCTGGTTTTGCTCATTCTGGCAAAGGTTCCCGTCTCAGCCTGACGTGTGACTCGGGTCTTGGTGCCACCGCGAGGCAACTGCAGCCCAGTAATGGGAGCCAGGTCCCTTTCGACACAGTGTCTTTGCGCTCGGCGTTTGGAGGAGGCTCCAGTTAATAATACCTTATCAGACGCCGTTCAGGAACCTGCAGTGTCTGATATGTCTGTTGCCATGGTAACGGCTGCTGCTTGTGCTCAGCATCACGCTGGCCGTTCCGTGCCCTGTCCTTTGGTAGCA
>NW_010330311.1:15693-30303 GCF_000700745.2 Antrostomus carolinensis
GGGGCGGCGGGGGGGGGGGGGCTGGGGGGGCGCCCCCCGCCAGCGGAGCGGAGAGGAGCTCGTGGTGCGTCCCCATGCTCGCGGGGGCTGGGGGGGTCCCGTGGGGCTGGGGCTCCCACCCCGTGTCCCCCCCACAGCTTCCCTTCCACGGGGCTGGTGAACAAACAGGGCCAGGCTCATTTTCTGCGGCGTTTCAGCCGCTCTAAGCGGGTCTAATCGCCGTCTTTCTACAGAACAGCCTCTTTGCTAATCTCAGGCCTGCACTGCTTCAGCAGAGAGCCCCTTAATGAGGGTGAAGTGCAGTTCGCCTGCACAGTCGATTGACAAGACTGATGGGCTCAAGGCGGGAGAAGGAACGACTTCCCGAGAGCCTCCGGGAGCGGGGAGCTCTCCCTCCTCCTGCGGCCGGCGTTATTCTTCTGCACATTCCTCTCCCGGCGTTTCTGTTGTCAGTTTTCTCTTCCTCGGCTTAGGGCATCTTCCCAGTGTTTCAATGGTCTTTCCATCTTTTTCTTTTCTCCCTTGCTCCAAGAGTAATTCTTGCCCGGCCCTGCCGTCCTCACTTCTCCCCTTGCTAGCTTTCCATTTTTTCCCTCTTTCCATTGTCTTTTCTTATTGCTCTCTCCCTTCTGCTGTCATTCAATTTTTCTCTCTCCCTCCTTCTGGCCCCCTTTCACTCCCCCCTTTCCCTCTCACTCTGTGTCTCATTCTCCATCTCGGATGAAGGTAATGAAAATAATCGGGCTTCATTAATTCTGAGCCCTGTGAGATGATAGCCATTTGGAGCCATGTTTGCCAATTAGATGGTCTAAATTAGAAGTGACCTTGGTATACTGCCATCGCTTTGCCTCTCTGAGTCTAATGAAGCTTTTCACTCCAGCACCCTCTCTCTCTCTTTGTAATGGAAATTACCTCCTTTGTCTGGTTCGGGAACCTTGCATTGCATGTGTATTTCCCTGGTTGCATGGACATAGGGATAGTAATGTATCTCCTCAGACCCCTTCTAGAGATTTTCTTTTCAAAGCCGCATGATTTCAGCATTTTGGGGCATTTATGGAGGAACCGCATAGGCTCTCCACACGTTAGGTCAGTCAGTCCGGAGGAAAGTCAGAGCAGGCAGATCCAGTGCCTAAGGGGAGCTGGCTATTCACGCTATCCAAGATTAATTTTTCGGACATGCCAAGAATGTGCTTGTGTCACGCTGCCGGGGCCAGCGCAGGAGGGGTGTTGCAGCTCTGAGCCTCCAGCCCATGCTGACAAGTGGCCCTGCAGTTCATCATCTCAAAAATACGGTAGATCTGGTAGCGGCAGGAGCCACGCTTGTCACTGCTGTAGGTTGTCACTGGTGAAGACTGGACCCACAGGTTGTTCTCCAGACTGGTGACAGGTCTGTAGGTGTCAGGACGTGTGTGATCTGCTGAGGATGCTTGTGGGACAGGGAGGCAGGAGATATGGCATGTCAGCTCTTGGGTTATTTGTTAACAGTTATGTACTGGATCACATTGTCTATAGAAATGGCCATCAAATTGAGGTCCCCACGCGTGTCAGTGGACCTCATCAGCATAAAAAAAAATTATCTGCTTAAGGGATTTGAATTTTATCCAAAAGGGAGGGTCCTTGGAAGCAGAGAGGTTTGTCCCAACAACTTTCCATTGTCTAAGGCACGTAACTGGCCTCTCTGCAGTCTGCTGTAGAGTGAAGTTCTCTGGCCAGTGTTCCCATCTCCAGTACAGACCACAAGAGAGATGTTTCAAAGTGGGTGCAGGAGGGGCTGCCACGGTCTCTGGCCCAAACTTCCCCCTCCTTTGCTTTTTACCCAAACAAATTCCCTGCTGCACTGAGTGGGATGGGGATGGGGATGGGCACAGGCACAGGGCGGTCAAAGTGAAGGGTGTGCCCTGTGCCTGCCTCAGCATTAGGGTTTTACAGATGTTCATGGAGACCCCTGACTCCAGTCACTGAAGTACCAATAAACAGAACCTGATCCACCTCTTGGCATCCGAACACCAGGCTGTCAGAGCAGGTAGGAGGGAGCTTCCGATCCCTCCCATCTCCCAGTTCCACTGGGACAGAAAGGTCAACAGTGACACAGGTCATGGGGACCATTTGTCCCACATATGATCACGCTGCTCTGGAGAGCGGCCTGGGGCAGACTGGGGCTGCAGGAGCAGCCCGGCCAGGCGCTCTCGGGGCTGTGCGCAGAGGTGGATCTGGTGTGGCAGGGAGGGCTGTCCCCAAGCTGGTGGCTTTGCTGGTGGCTTGGGGGCCAGAAGATCATGGCTGCAGCTGCGAAGGGGATGCAGTTCAATGTTAGACAGAGGAAAACATACAGAAATACGTACAGAAGAAGGAAAGGGAGAAGACAAATCACATTTGTTGGACTCAAATCTGTAGGGCTGTTTTTTAATAACAGTTCATTGTGAAGCAGTTGATGTTGAAGAGACACCGAAACGGGGAGATGGAGGTACTGAGCCGAGCTGCGGCCGGTGCCTGGATTACAGGCCAGGCGTTGCCCGCTCAGGGCAGAGGGAGGTAGAGAGCATTTACTGACCACACGTGGTAACACAGGCTGTGCTCAAGATAAACGCCTTCCTCTCTCGTACCAGAACGGTTAATCATTTACATACATCTGAAGTACAAAAGGCTGCGCTGTACAGTGCCGCTCCTGCCGCTCCTTCTGTATCTGTCGGGTGGCCATGTCCTACTAAACCTTCCTGCCCCCTGGTACTCCTACTATT
The DNA here is from genome assembly GCF_000700745.2 of Antrostomus carolinensis. Lineage (NCBI taxonomy): Eukaryota > Metazoa > Chordata > Aves > Caprimulgiformes > Caprimulgidae > Antrostomus > Antrostomus carolinensis. The sequence continues at coordinate 18,432 of NW_010330311.1, forward strand.
TGTTTATATTAAAAGCAGCCACCACGCGCAAGGCGTTTTCTGCACATACAAGGAAATGGCACATCCTCGGACGGGCTGGCAGTGCAAAAGGAGAGTTAGTTCAACATGGGCAATCTGGAGTCCAGTGTAAATGCAAAATGGCAGAATGGTTTGAGATCTGCAGCCTGTTTCCACTGTTTTTATCTTTACTGCCTGCTGGGGGGATGGTCCATGGGGATGGAGACAGACTAGTCCTGCCCTGGAACATGGCATGGGAAATGGGCGGTGCTTCCAGGAGAATCCTGAATGGTGCTGAACAGGTAGAGGACTAGAGCAGGTCCGGCTGCTGAAGCCAGACCAGTGCCTTAGCTTCAAGGTTTTGTGTCCCAGGACCAGCCCTCGTGGCTGGCTGGGCTGCCTGCAGTTCCCCTACATCCAGAGCAAGAATTTCTGGTTTCCTGCACTTTTCTCCAAGCTTTTTTCCGGTTGCCTTTTGGGATTTTGTGCCTGTATAGCAATTTAATGTACCACAGCCTTTTTTTTTTTTTTTTTTACCCCCCTCCCCGACCTTTTTTCTTTCTTTTTATTGTGGAGGGAGGGGTAAAGGCAGGGTGAGAACTGTGGCTGTGGAGATGCAGGTAGATAAAGGTAATTACTTAAACACATATAGGGCAGGACTTACTGGTTTGGAGACCCAGATTAAGATGCAGAGGAGCATGTGAGGTTGATGATTATATTTCGGGGAGAGTTAATTGACGGAAGGTGAAGGCAGACAAAGAACCGCTGCTTACTGCCTTCTTGAATCCCAATCAGGAATTATGATTAAAGACGCGGCGAGACAACAGAGGCCTGATGAATTGGTGTCTTTTTTTTTTCTTTTTTGCCGTCATTCACACTTGATTGACTTCAACCTTTCAAGTGCAAAAGTCTCTCTTTTCCATTATTATTCATAGCCATCTGAGTTTTTCTAATTAAAGTGTATGAAAACAATTACTGATCCGTCGTACTGAGTGTGGTAGTGGGGATGGCTGCCTTACTGTAATGCGTATAAAAAGCCCACAGTTTTCTATAATGATGTGCAGCTGAGGTGTTAGATAATTTTATTCTTTTTCTACTCTGTTGGGGTTTTTTTTAATTTCTCGTGATTTATTTTTCATAATTCCTAAAGATCCTAGGAAAGCACTCTCCCTGCTGATAAAGCTGAGAGGGACAGCTCCTTCTTGCCTTCCTTCCTCAGCATCCCTGCTTGTCCCCCTCCTCCGAGCCCAGCTACTGGGAATTAACCAGTGACTTTTCACGTCTCTGACCCACCACCCACAGCTGTCAGATGCTCCTGCTTAGAGTAAAAGGTGGAATGAATTTGGTGTGCTCAGCTCCCCTCCTGGTGATCTGTCAGTGTCAGCTGCCTTTCCTGCAGACATCTGTGGGACCCGGCACCCACCTCCGTGCTCCAGCCGTCCCAGTGACGGGAGGGAGCTGAGCATCCCTCCCCGGTGTGGTTCAGATGTCTGCAGCCACTCCTGTGCAAACATCTGCTTCTGAGATTTTTTTTTTTTTTTTCATGGAGTGTTATTACTTCCATTCACTTAGTGAAGCCAAGGTCTAGTCTGTGTTTGCTTGGATTTGACATGCGTGTAGATAAGGAAGATTTCATGTCCTGCACATAGGTTTACCTTCAGCTTCACCATGGATTTGCTAATATCTGATGCGGTTCAAGCAGAGCCTTGCAGTCCTTGACTTTGCAGAAGGCAGGGGACACTGTGTGCAGATAACAGTCTCTGCTGAAACCCAAGGTTCAAATCCCTCTTAGGATCTGACAGAAGGATGGAGAGACTTGTTTCGCTGGGAAACATGCCCGTCTAGGAGTGTTTATTTACGCCTGGCTTTCCCGGCAGTCAGAGGTTGAGAGCACAAGCACCGCGAGCTTTGCAAGCTGGTGTTGGTGTCTGTTCCTTTGAGTACCATGGCCCTGGTGAAAGGGAGATGCTCCCTGAGTGTCAACCCTTCTCTGGGGAGAAGGGCTCTGGGGCAGCTTTTCAGGTGGTGCGAGGTACTGGCTCTGGGTGTGCAGAAGGGTATTTGTTGTCCTGCGTCTGATGCCAGCCACGTACAGACTGCTCCCAGGGTAGCTCATGGGTTCTGTATGTGACCGGATGCACCCAAAGAAACACAGTTTTACAGAAAAAGATGAGTGTACGCATGTGACCCTTTTAAAGAGCATCTCTAGTTGAAGCACACAAACTCTCCAGCTCAACAGTGTTGGTGTTCAAGCACCACACTGGTCACCATGGTGCAGGTTCTAGACAAACCTTGAAGAGAGGCAAAGGGTACAACGTCAGTCAGAGCAAGGAAAGGGTTACCAAAAGCTTTTCATTTCGCAGACAATTTGCTGCCTTTGTAGTCTTTCCTTATTCATCCTTTCGTTTGTCACCTCTCTCCTTATTTGTACTTTTCTTTTGCAAGCCCCTCCTTTTCCTGCATCAATACACTTTGAAAACAGTGCTGCAATGCTCCCTAGTTCAAGATTACAGTGTACTTTATGAGGTATGATTTAATTAGGGGCCTTATTATGTTTTCAGCAGCTTAAGGTGGGCCTTTCAACTTATCTACCTAATTGGTTGCACAAGAAGTTTCACAACCCATGACAAAACACTGTCAGTGATCAAAGTCTGAATTCTACATAAAGGAAAAAAATATTAATAATAAGATTATTCTTCAAGTGTGCACTGCTAATTATGTCCAGAATGTAACTGTAGAAACACTTTTGACTGATGTGAGCTTTGTCTAATAAACAAGAGTCTTCAGTGAGCTATGAAAAGTGACGCTTCTGACTTTACAATACTGGTGTCTAATTTTGCCACTGAAGATGTTTAAAATATTTTCCTGTGTTTTTCTTCTCCCCCCATCCTTCCCTCCCTGTTTCAAGGTGACAACACCTGAGGTGATGATGCCCAGCAGCATGTTTCTCCCTGCAGCCACTCCAGAGAAGGACGGGAACTCTGCCACAGAGGAGCTGGGGAAACAGCCTGGTGAGTGCAGGTCAATGAGGTCCACGGGTCCCACCGCTCCCCCAGCTCCCATCACCTGGCCAGGGACTGTGTCTGGGGATATACCTGCCTGGATGAGCTCCCTCCTGAGAACCACAGTTGGACAGTGCCCAGCAGAGCCATCTCCCTACATCTGTGCCACAAACAGGCTGGTGTCTCCATGGCAGGGCAGAGCAGGGCAGCTTGGAGCTGAGGACCACAGCTCGCCACTGTCACGATTCATGTGGGAATGTGTTGAGTCTTTGCAAAGGAGAGGACCAGATGTGAGCAGTGAAAAGCAGAGGTGGTAGAGGGCAGAGGGGATTGGTAGAGAAACGCCGAAGGTTGCAGCTGCTGGAAGCAGGCTGTGCTAGCACCTCTGCTGCACTGCTCTGCTCTGCTGCCAGCGTCGATCGAGTACACGCGCTGGGCACACAGTGTGGGGAGTTTGGGGCTGCTGCAGTCCTTATCCGGCCCAAATCTCCTCAGCCTTTTTCATTGTCATGTTACAAAGGCATGGCTGTAAATCAATGGCTATTTAGTCCTGGCTTTGTGGTGTGATGTGAGAGCATCCCAAGAACATCATTCCACATGGGCAGAAGCGTCTGATCTCAAACCTGACAGAAAAAAACATGGACTTGTTAGGGGCAAAAGAGGGTGTTGATCCGCCCTTGTGTGCTGGTGTAATTTCCAGGTTTGCTCTGGTTTTGTTTCCACAGAGACCTCTGAGGACTCAGGAAAGAGTCTTTTGCCATCAGAAAGTGCAGAGCACAGCGGAGATCCCAAGCCCGTTCCGACTGACCAGAGCTCTGCCAGGGAGGACTCCGGCTTCCTCTGTTGGAAGAAGGGCTGCAACCAGGTGTTCAAGAGCTCGGCAGCCCTGCAGACACACTTCAATGAAGTTCACGCAAAGCGGCCTCAACTGCCGGTGTCCGATCGCCACGTCTACAAGTACCGCTGTAACCAGTGCAGCCTGGCCTTCAAAACCATTGAGAAGCTGCAGCTCCATTCCCAGTACCACGTCATTCGGGCAGCCACGATGTGCTGCCTCTGCCAGCGCAGCTTCCGAACCTTCCAGGCACTGAAGAAGCACCTGGAAACCAGCCATCTGGAGCTGAGCGAGGCCGACATTCAGCAGCTGTATGGTGGTCTCCTGGTCAACGGGGACCTCCTCACTATGGGTGATCCTTCGCTTGCAGAAGACCACACTATAATAGTCGAGGAAGATAAGGAGGAGGAGAGTGACTTGGAAGATAAGCAGAGCCCGACAGGTAGTGATTCGGGGTCGGTGCAAGAGGACTCTGGCTCAGAACCGAAAAGGGCCTTACCCTTCCGCAAGGGCCCTAACTTCACTATGGAGAAATTCCTAGATCCGTCTCGTCCTTACAAGTGCACAGTCTGTAAGGAGTCTTTCACCCAAAAGAACATTCTCCTGGTCCATTACAATTCAGTTTCTCATCTGCATAAACTGAAAAGAGCCCTCCAAGAGTCTGCTACTGGGCAGCCCGAACCTACCAGCAGCCCAGACAACAAACCCTTTAAATGTAACACCTGCAACGTGGCCTATAGTCAGAGCTCAACCCTGGAGATCCACATGAGATCTGTCCTGCACCAAACCAAGGCTCGCGCAGCCAAACTGGAGGCAGCTGGGGGCAGCGGCAGCAGTAACGGAGCTGGCAACAGCAGCAGCAGCAGCAATCTCTCTTTGGGTTCATCCACACCAAGTCCAGTGAGCACTAACACTAACGCTTTTACAGCCACCAACACAAGCAGTTCGGGCACAACTCCCATTCCCAGCCTGCTCAACCAGGTATCCAGTGACAATGTGGGAATTCCTCCTTTGGGTAACCCTGTAAGCACTAACATCTCCTCCCCTTCAGAGCCCAAAGAGGTGAACCGAAAGAAGCTGGCAGACATGATTGCGTCCAGGCAGCAGCAGCAGCAGCAGCAGCAGCAGCAACAAGCTCAAACCTTGGCACAGGCGCAGGCCCAAGTCCAGGCCCATCTGCAGCAAGAACTGCAGCAGCAAGCTGCTCTCCTGCAGTCTCAGCTGTTCAACCCAGCACTTTTGCCGCACTTCCCGATGACCACTGAGACCCTTCTGCAGCTTCAACAACAGCAGCATCTTTTGTTTCCTTTCTACATCCCCAGTGCTGAGTTCCAGCTCAATCCAGAAGTCAGTTTGCCTGTCACCAGTGGTGCGCTGACGTTGACTGGTACAGGTCCAAGTTTGCTGGAGGACCTGAAGGCTCAAGTTCAGCTCCCTCAACAGAGCCATCCACAGCTCTTACAGCAGCAGCAAGGTCAGCTGTCCTTGTCACAACCTCACTCCGTCCTTATACAGCAGACCCAGCACCCTGAGAAGAAGAATAAATCCATAGTGAAGGAGAAAGAAAAAGAAACCCCACGGGAAAGGGAAAGTGCAGAGAGGGGAGACAGTAATGTAGCATCTAAGGAGTCCCTGCCTGATAAGCCCAAAGAGAAGAAGGACTTTGTACCAGGCAGTAGTTCGGAGCCCTCCTTACTGCCTCCACGCATTGCCTCCGATGCGAGAGGGAATGCCACAAAAGCCTTGCTGGAAAACTTTGGCTTTGAGCTTGTCATTCAGTATAACGAGAACAAGCAGAAGGTGCAGAAGAAAAATGGGAAGACAGAGCAAGGTGAGAACTTGGAAAAGCTCGAGTGCGATACATGCGGCAAGTTCTTTTCAAACATCCTCATCCTGAAGAGCCACCAAGAGCATGTTCACCAACATTACTTTCCCTTTAAGCAGTTAGAGAGATTTGCCAAACAATACAGAGAACACTATGACAAACTGTACCCGCTACGGCCTCAGACCCCAGAGCCACCGCCGCCACCACCACCACCCCCACCTCCGCTCCCTCCGGCCCCTCCTCAGCCAGCTTCTACTCCCACCATTCCTACTTCTGCCCCACCGATTACTTCTCCTACGATTGCACCAGCCCAGCCGTCTGTGCCACTCACCCAGCTCTCCATGCCAATGGAGCTCCCCATCTTTTCGCCACTTATGATGCAAACCATGCCACTACAAACGTTACCTGCTCAGCTGCCGCCCCAGCTTGGTCCCGTAGACCCTCTGCCTGCCGACTTGGCGCAGTTGTACCAGCATCAGCTCAACCCCAGCCTTCTCCAGCAGCAGCAGAACAAGAGGCCACGGACGCGGATCACTGATGACCAACTCAGAGTCCTTCGGCAGTATTTTGATATTAACAATTCCCCAAGTGAGGAACAGATCAAAGAGATGGCGGACAAATCTGGATTGCCCCAGAAAGTGATCAAGCACTGGTTCAGAAACACTCTTTTCAAAGAACGCCAGCGCAACAAGGATTCCCCATACAACTTCAGTAATCCTCCCATTACCAGTCTGGAAGAGCTGAAGATAGACTCACGGCCTCCTTCTCCAGAACCTCAAAAGCAGGAATACTGGGGAAGCAAGCGGTCCTCCCGGACACGCTTTACTGACTACCAACTCAGAGTCCTGCAGGACTTCTTTGATGCCAATGCTTATCCAAAGGATGATGAATTTGAGCAGCTTTCTAACTTGCTGAACCTCCCAACGCGCGTTATAGTGGTGTGGTTCCAGAATGCCCGTCAAAAAGCAAGGAAAAACTATGAGAATCAGGGAGAAGGCAAAGACGGGGAAAGACGGGAGCTTACAAATGACAGATACATTAGAACAAGCAACTTGAACTACCAATGCAAAAAGTGCAGTCTAGTCTTTCAGCGCATTTTTGATCTCATTAAACACCAGAAAAAGCTTTGTTACAAAGATGAGGATGAGGATGGACAGGATGACAGCCAGAATGAAGACTCTATGGATGCAATGGAGCTCTTGACTCCAACCAGTTCCTCCTGCAGCACACCAATGCCCTCACAAGCTTACAGCACACCTACGTCTTCAGCCAATGCAACCTCCTCAGCGTTTCTGCAGCTCACAGCAGAGGCAGACGACTCCTCCACCTATAGTTCTAAAGTAGAAGCTACAGATGAGAAACCAAAGCAGTGTGAACCTCCAAGTACACAGCAAAACCAAACTCAAGAGAAGCAAGTGCAACCAAAGCAAGAGTCTCAGCAGCAACAGGACCAAGGAGAACAAAAGACAAGTTCAGCACACCAAAAGATTTCACAGTTATCCTCCCCCTCTTCATTGCAACAGCCACCTCCCCCTCCTCAGCCCCCTCAGTGCTCCTTGTCACAGTCAAGCCCAAGTCCATCTCAGCTCTCACATCTCTCCCTCAAACCCATTCACACATCCACCCCTCAACAGCTGGCAAACCTACCTCCTCAGCTAATCCCGTACCAGTGCGACCAGTGTAAGCTGGCATTTCCTTCCTTTGAGCATTGGCAGGAGCATCAGCAGCTTCATTTTCTGAGTGCACAGAACCAGTTTATCCACCCCCCATTCCTGGACAGGACGCTGGATGTGCCATTCATGCTTTTTGATCCCAGTAACCCACTACTTGCAAGCCAGCTGCTATCTGGAACATTACCACAGATTCCAGCAAGCTCAGCCACTTCACCGTCAACTCCAACATCCACGATGAACACACTGAAGAGAAAGCTGGAGGAGAAGGCCAGTGCAAGCCCTGGAGAAAATGACAGTGGGACTGGAGGAGAAGAACCACAAAGGGATAAACGTCTAAGGACAACCATTACCCCAGAGCAGCTGGAAATTCTTTATCAGAAATACTTGCTCGACTCCAACCCAACACGGAAAATGTTGGATCACATCGCACATGAAGTGGGCTTGAAGAAACGTGTGGTGCAAGTTTGGTTTCAGAACACCCGTGCACGGGAAAGGAAGGGGCAGTTCAGAGCTGTAGGGCCTGCCCAAGCCCATAGACGGTGTCCCTTCTGCCGAGCTCTTTTTAAAGCAAAGACAGCTCTTGAAGCTCATATCCGATCTCGTCACTGGCACGAGGCCAAGAGAGCTGGATACAACTTAACGTTGTCTGCTATGCTCTTAGATTGTGATGGGGGACTCCAAATGAAGGGAGACATCTTTGACGGAACAAGCTTTTCCCACATGCCACCAACTAGCAGTGATGGACAGAGTGTTCCTCTCTCCCCAGTGAACAAGAGCATGGAACTGTCACCTCGAACTCTGCTGAGTCCATCCTCCATTAAGGTGGAAGGGATAGAAGACTTCGAGAGTCCCTCCATGTCCTCGGTCAATCTGAGCTTTGACCAAACAAAGCTGGACAATGATGACTGCTCTTCTGTCAACACTGCAATCACGGACACTACAACAGGAGATGAAGGGAACGCAGACAACGATAGTGCAACAGGGATTGCAACCGAAACCAAATCAGCATCGGGACCCAGCGAAGGTCTGACGAAAGCTGCCATGATAGCAATGTCTGAGTATGAAGATCGGTTGTCTTCTGGCCTGGTCAGCCCAGCTCCCAGCTTTTACAGCAAAGAGTACGATAATGAAGGTACTGTGGACTATAGCGAAACATCCAGCCTTGCAGACCCCTGCTCACCCAGCCCTGGTGCGAGTGGTTCAGCCAGCAAGTCTGGAGAGAGCGGGGACCGGCCCGGACAGAAACGCTTCCGCACTCAGATGACTAATCTCCAGCTAAAAGTTCTTAAGTCATGCTTTAATGACTACAGGACACCTACCATGCTGGAGTGTGAGGTCCTGGGCAATGACATTGGACTGCCAAAGAGAGTTGTTCAGGTCTGGTTCCAGAATGCTAGGGCAAAGGAGAAGAAGTCCAAACTCAGCATGGCCAAGCATTTTGGTATAAACCAAACAAGTTATGAGGGACCCAAAACAGAGTGCACTTTGTGTGGCATCAAGTACAGCGCTCGGCTGTCTGTACGTGACCATATCTTCTCTCAACAGCATATCTCCAAAGTTAAAGAAACCATTGGAAGCCAGTTGGATAAGGAAAAGGAGTATTTTGACCCAGCTACTGTACGTCAGTTGATGGCTCAGCAGGAGCTGGACCGGATCAAAAAAGCCAATGAGGTTCTTGGTCTGGCAGCTCAACAGCAGGGCATGTTTGATAACTCCCCTCTGCAAGCTCTTAACCTTCCTGCTGCATACCCAGCACTACAGGGCATCCCTCCAGTCTTGCTCCCAGGCCTCAACAGCCCGTCCTTACCAGGCTTCACTCCATCCAACACAGGTGGGTATGGATATTGGCACACTGCTCAGAGACGCAGCGTAACTTGGCACATCTTTAGCACAAGCGGATGTTCCCTTGAGAATGACTGATAATGGGATACCTGGCCCTTTAGTCGAGCATGTTTACTCAATGGTGAATAAGCAATAGGTATTTTATCTGTAATTCCTGAACTTTGGTTTTCTAGCAAAGCCTGAAGTAGAGCAAGATGTAGACACGCTGCGTATCTCTGTTTCATTAGCACACACCAAAAATTTTGAAGCACTTTCAAGGAAATGGAAAGTAGAGGATTTATCAAACGGAACATGCAAAGGACTCGTGCTGAATGCGTTGTTCATTATACCTTTCCTTTTGTTATTAAATTCAGTTATGTAATGCTGCCCCTTCCTGCTCCTTGATTCTAGTCCTAGCTACGTGCCTGACGGGCATCTTTGCATGCCAGGACTTTCTCATGCCATACTTCAGTTCTTGGGGAAGTCTCCTTTCAGAGGCCAGAACTAGGCCAAGAGGAACTCTTTGGCAAACTATACTGCCAGCCTATCACAGATGCTCTATGCTGTTTACTTAGTACCCCAAATTTATAACAAGATTTAAAATTACTTTTTTGCACTTCAATCTATATTGTTGCCTTTATTTTTCTCCAAAGACCATTATGTGTCCTGGGGAGATGGGGCTACATACTATGAATGTTAAAAGCAATCAGTGACTGCCTAGATAGGACTAAGCTATTTAGAAAGTCAAACAGACTATTTGTGGCCTTTAGATAAAGCTCCAAAGGTCAGGCCATCTCCGCTCAAAGCCTGTCGAAGCTGATAAGGCTGTGCATCCAGGAACGTTACGAATTAGCCATTGCTCCTGCGCTTGAACCTCCCAGGGACTGTTCAGCCAGGGAACAGCAGTTTCAATGGCATCTATCCATAATATGCCCTTATCTGAAATCTCTAAGGCTGCTGCGTGAAGCTCGCTTCACGCACTTCGTACCTTCACAAATCACTATGGTCTCGCTGCCGCATCGGGGCAGGTGCAGGTTTCAGAAGGGCTTTGCATCAGCCATCACTGAATTCCCCCGGCTCTTGGCTGCCCTCCTCCCAGCCCTCCCGCGGGCTCCTTGGCCAGCCCAGACTCTGCAGAGAATTTACATCTTGTGCTCCCTCCATCATCCTCAGCCCCCCCCGCTCCTGCCGTCTGCTCTGGCCAAGGGCCTGGGTCCCGGGCTGCGTGCTAGCGGCCAGGGTGAGATGGTTGAGGATGCCTACACTTGTTCCTCAGGATCGATTACGATGATTTAAGACCTCACCAGGATGAATGGGGCACCTGCAGCTCAGACAGAGCTGTTGGCCCCAGCCCCTTGCTGAGCGCAAGTCCCTCTTAGGCTGGGTGAAGGATCCCCGGAGCAGCTGGAGTCCCCTGCCCAGCCATCACCACCTGCCCTGTGCCCAGCGACTTCCCTGCTGGCATCCTTCCTCTTGGAAAAGCCTTTAAGCTGCCACTGTTCCCCAAATCATCCCCAAAAGGGGCAGTTTCTCCTCTCCTCTCCCACCCCACTGGATGTATCACAGAAGAGGTACAACCTAAAATAAAAGTTATCGTGCCCCTGTGGCGGATTCCTCACTCTGCGGCTGCTCGTACTCAGGCCGCCTTTGAGCAGTTCCCGTCACAGCTGTAGGGACTCGGCTTCGTTAACGGAAGGTTAGATTTTGTTGAGCGGTTTTGCAGCAGGGGTGGATCCTGCAGCAGGTTCCTGGCTTCAGAGCCACAGAGTAAACGGAGCTACGCCAGCAGAACGTGAGAGATTTGTTTTGGTTTTATTTTCCTCAAATGGCACTGAGGGACTTCTCAAGCAAAATGTTCCTTTTTAGGAGCGTGTTCACCAACTTCAGTGGATGTGAGTAATGGATGTGACTCCAGGAGCCACACTCCTCTTGTCCCCAACTACTGCTCTCAGCTGTGAGAGCAGAAATCAGCACCGGGGAACTGTGTTGTTACTGGCTATGCTCCTGCTGCTGGGAAGATGGGCAGACTTCACATTCCACCATTAATCCATCTCCTTTGTGAGGAAGCATCACGATGCTTTTAATTCCACCCAAAACATGACGTTCGTGCCCTGAGGGGATGTCTGAATGCCACGTAAACTCTGAAATTACTCAGAAGCTGTGCACCCAAAGTCTTACATTGGAAGGAAGGAAGGGGTTGCATCAGAGGTTTGTGGATTTGTGAACATCAGCCTAATTAGGACAAAAGAACTTAGATTTAGCCTGTTCAGTCCTCTTCAGTTGCCATGACCAGGGCTTTCTAACCAGTGGAGATGTCAATCAGGGTGACAGTATCTAGCATCGCGGCCATTTGGTGAAGCACTTGCCTTTGCTGGAGTCCTTTGGCCAAAGGGCCCGTTAGTGCAGAGGACGGAAAGGTGCCCATCCCTGACAGCAGCTGTTAATCGTTTGGGAATTTCAGAGGCGTCAGTAGAACAGCAGCTGTGCTGAGCAGTCCGGGCGGCTGCTGGGTGTCCCCAGCAGAGACACCGCGTTCGGTGCTGCCGGGCAGCACAGTTGAGCCAGCCACGGGTGACGGGAGCTGAGGAGGCACATCCCCACGGCACGGGGCCCTGGGGAGCGGGGAGAGGAGCGGTCATACTCCAGGAAGCGGGAGCGGGGGACGGGCTCTCTGATCTGCCCTGCTGTGCCACGGGAGCGGGGGCCGGTTGCTGTCCTG
>NW_010330312.1:0-6693 GCF_000700745.2 Antrostomus carolinensis
AGGATAGGATAGGATAGGATAGGATAGACTATTTCAGTTGAAAGGGATCTACAACTATAATCTAGTCCAACTCCCTGACCAATGCAGGGCTGGCCAAGTTAAAGCATGTGATTAGGGACATTTTCCAAATGTCTCTTAAACACTGGCAGGCTTGGCGTATTGACCACCTCTCTAGGAAGCCTGTTCTGATGTTTGACCACCCTCTTCATAAAGCAATGCTTCCTAAAGTCCAGTCCAAACATCGCCTGGTGCAGCTTTGAATCATTCCCATGCATCCTGTCACTGGTTACCAGGGAGGTCAGCATGAAGAAAAGATGCAGACAGAGAAAGGAAAAATTATGGATCTGAGACCACAGAGGAAGAGAACAGGGAATAACCTTCACCTTGTTTTGCAGCAGAAGTGGCAAAACTATGTGACAAATTTCAGAAAATCAAGCCTGCATGCACAGACATCTTGGAGCCCCTAGACAGTGTTGGCCTGGGGCAGCATTCCCCAGTTCCCACTGTCCCCACTGCCATAGTTCAGGGGCACTTGGTCAAGCAGTTACACCAGGCCAAATCTAAGTTTATGTCTTGGTACTGTTATGGGTCTTGGAACACAAAACATTGGCATCAGTAGATTTTTACTGATTTCCAGATAGACACTACTCGAGTACATGGAGTTGCCTTTCACATTATCAGTGTGTCTTCTTATTAACAAAATGGATTTTTTTTTGAGAACTGTTGCTTCCCTCCCCATAAAAACATTAAAATATGCTAAAAGTAGCACTGTAGACTCTGTTTTTTACAAGCAACTGCTGATATTATTTGTTCTTTCAACATCAAGGTCAGAATAGGAGAGATTTTTACACTGCTGTTGTGAAGTACTTTCCATATTTTACAAAGCGGCTTGAGATTAAACCTACAGTAAGTATTTTTTCTGTATTGTTTGGTTTTTGGTTTGTTTTTGTTGTTGTTTTTTTAAATTGGGCTATTCATGGATAGCACATCTCTCAGGGTTCAAAGTTCACAGTTGACTTCTGCTTTAATTTTTTTCCTTCCTTTCTGATCAAAAATATCATGACAAAAGGAGGTTGATTAAAATACTTATGAACAGTTTTAAATACCAAATTTCACTGTTAAATTGAAGTTATTTAACATTTTTTGCTTAATTTTCTGGCTGTGTGGCAGTAAAGCTAATATTCTGAGCAGAGTTTGTAAGTGATGATTTGTGTAATTAAAAAGAAATATAGAAATAATATTTGTTCTTCCACCAATAATGAATTTTGTCCTCTCATTTAAAATCAATTTGTTTTCTCCCACTAGTCCCACAATGTATTTTGCCTTCTAATGTGTGCACACTTAAATTGACTTCCTCATCTATCAGAGAAAGGACAGGGAAGCTCAGGGAAAAAAAGAGGAAATGCAAACCTCAAAATCCGGTATGACACAGTTGATCACTTAAGATCAAATTGTCTCAAGTAATGTACATCCATTTCAGTGCTAATATACAGGAAAGTATAATACAAAGCATAATAAACCATGCACATCTATAAATTTCTGAATAAACATTCTTATCACAGCATTGACTCTAGTAGTATTTTTGCATTAGAAGGATTGTTCTCCACTGATTCTTCAGGTAATATTTGCACTCAGTCACATACATACCCAGAGTTTTGTAGAACTGATAGCCGTCCTGCTGAGCATCCACAGTTATCAAAATGGTCTGGTTTCAAGATAAGGCACTGTAATAATATTCTTGCACCTGCTTAGTAACAAAGCATGAAGAACAATCTTAAATATTTTTAAAAATCTAATTCACTAAATGTCATTGAAATTCATGCTGAGAAAATATTTTAAGATGAATGCATTGGAAGCATGGAGCAAAAGGCAACAAAATGACATCCTAATGGCCTACTACATGGAGTAACTGGCAGGTTAATCTCTTGACAGTTACTGTATGCCACCTATCTCTGGAATTAAAGATCCATAGACACTAGCTGGTAATACAAGTAACTCTTCTCTTTGCATACATCAGATACAAGCAGGGGCGACATAGCTGATGTTAACAAAGAAAGATGAAGTATACTTCCATTACAAAATATCTTCAGTTATAGGAGAAAAAACATTAAATTTACCTTATTCTACCTCCTTACTTTTTGCAAATAATGAATACTAGTCAGTTATAGATGTCTGAGAATTTTTGTTTGTTTTGATATGTTAGCATCAACCTCACTGGGAAGAAACTTCATCATCATATGCAAATAAATATGATTAGGTTTTTTTCCAATTGTGTTTGCCATTATTCCTTTTTAACTCTGTTCCTTCTAATTTAGTGTTGCCTTGACTGCATGATATTACCTTGTCTGAAAACAAAAAAACAACAACAACAAAAAAATCACAATTAGTGTATCTGAATGGCAATATGTCATTTCCTTGCCTAGAGAATAATAAATATATTGTTGTTAGGAAACAATTTCCAAAAACAAAATTTTTGAAGGGCAGCATTTATATAGATTTAAAAAAAAAGTCACAAGTATAATCACAAAGCAATGCGGAATCCTAAACAAAAGTCCCCTTGTGGGGTTTGAAGGGGAAGGAGGGAAAAAAAAAGAGCCTGTAGACAGCTAGTTAGTAGCCTGCTTCACTAGATAACCCTTTCATTGCATATCCTTACTTTAACCTATTCCTATACTGTGCACAACGTACCTTTCCAAGATGGTGACTCAAAAGCAGTATTCAAGTATAATTGTAGACCCCACTTTTCAGGGATAGAATATGATCTCCAAAAGTATACTCCACATGAATAAAAACACGTTAGCCCTCGGAAGTCTCAGTAATGTGCCATCATGGCAGCCTCAGTTAAAGCTGAGTGAGATGAAAGCTGTACTGAAATTGTTCAGACACTACGAATGTCTCTGCATGGTCCAGCTGCTAAACATGTGAGATTCCTCTCTCCTGATGTGTCTTTTGAATGATGCTGATTCGAGAACATCAAAGGCTACTATGCATGAACTTACAGCTCTGCAGCATATTCTACATAGTCTTGATTTTTGGGGATAAGTCTCTGGGAGAAGTCAGTGTTATACCCTGACCCCGTGGCCTTCTTGTCCAGTCTGGAATCCCTCAGACTGTGGGATCTTTAATTCTTTTATTCCCAAGGGAAGCATTTGATCACACGCTTGCCTGACTTGCAGCTCAGAGCCCCTGTGCTGAGCAGCACAGAGCGGCTCCATTTTTCCCCTCTGTATTCTTTTGCAGCAGTCCCTTGTGCATACTTTCCCTGCTAGGCAGTCCTTTGCTCTGAGACACTTCTCCTTATAACATCTATATTGCATTTCAAAAACATCCTTAGAAAAACCCCAGATCTGCTCCATCTGCTGCCCTTGTTCTGCTTCAGGGACAGTACTTTTCAGTTATTTTCTGATTAGCGATTCAGGCACAACCATGGGAGGCAAATAGACCCTCTAATACATGCAATAGTTGTCGTCAGTAGATGACATATTCTTCATTAAACTGATGGGAATTTTAAGGACTAAAGACAATATTTTTGCAGAAGAAGAGGCTACCTATGAACTCAGAAGCTAAAATTACATATATATATAGATATTGGCAGTAGCACTCTAATTATTGACTGAGATTCCCAAGTAACTTAAATAAATACTTACTACCAGCCTAGCCAGTGTTCTGGCTCCTCTCTCCGATTGCTTCATTTACTAACATCCAGATGAGATATTCTAGTCTGCCCTGTAAAATTCCCTTTTTGCTTTATAAGAGGTGGTTGTTTCCACAAGATAACTAAATCACAGAGGCAGTGAAAGTCTGTTGGGAAGCAAATGGAATGAGATAAAGGCTCTGAAGTCAGAGCTCATGGGATGCTTGGTGGAATAAGAAAAAGACTTCTGAGGGATTCGAGCCGTGCAGGTGCATGAGGCAAGGTATCTATGTAATGATCATTCCTTTTCCACAGAAGACTAACTCAAACATTCCTTTGATCCTTTCAATAGAAATGAGGTTTGTTTTTTGTTTTTTGTTTTTTTAACGTGGAGCTTAGATTGTTTCCTTGATGTAAACTAGCAAAATTTCCATTACGATTAGAAGAATGTAATATTTCCATCGAACAATATGAAATACAAAAAGCATAATATATGTAGACAGAGAAAATGTATATACTGTAACAACTAATAAATAAAATTTTGCAGATACATAACCCAATTCAGGACATCCTTTCCATGAACTGTTTCACAGTTCAGAGTTCTTGAACAAAGGAAAACATCTGTTCCTAAAGAAACAATAACAACATGAGCCTGTCCTGATAATGACTATGGAATTATTCATCGTAAGAAATTAAAGTCCAAGTTTTTTGCAATCTTTTTATTAGTTGCCTATGTAAGGCTAGCTTAAGTATCGTTGCAAGGTATGCTGGGTACACAGAGGTAGTAGTTCTTTAATACACAAATTGAGCAGTGTTTTTTACTGATTTTAAAGTCTTGTATTCTTACCATGTAGAATAGGTAATGATCACTCACACTGGAAATGTGTTTATGTCTGTAATATGCATTACCATTAAAATAAAATGGGCAGGGTAACCAAATTACAATATGTTTAAATATCTCAGAATGTAATAACAATTACCAAGTTATACCTCTGAGCCTGTAAATTAATGGCTAAATAAAAAAAGATCTTACATATCCAAGTTTACAAGTGCAGTCCCCAAAGGCTGCCCATTAATAACTGTTTAGCTAGGGAGATTATTAAACTTTATATCTGAAAGTTTTGCTTTCAAGTGCCTGCAGTTTTGCAGCCCCAGAAATGGCTGATCCTAAGCTCTCAGGTATCTCATAAACCTCACCAGGGCTCTGAGTCTTACACAGTCCTCTGGGGTTTCTTAGCACTCTGGGGTTTCCAGTCTGGTGGGCATAGTATGTTGCTGTCTACTTGCCTTTTGCAGGCAAATGCACATCACCAACACCGCACCAAACAAAAGCCACATGACAACATTAGTGTTCCATATGTCAAAACAAAAATATCTCAGCAACCCCAACTGATATTCTGGATCAGCACTGACCCTTTAAAATACAACTTCAAAGTATTCAGCAAGACTTTGAACTTTCCCACAGTTTTTATGGCCGGTGGAAATTTGTGAGTACTTAGAACCACAATATGGTTCATTTGGAAGGGACCTCTGGAGACAATCAAACCCACGCTGCTGGTAAAAGTGGGCTAACTTCAAAGTTTGAGCAAATTGCTTAGCATGAGCTCAGTGAAGCAAAACTCCACCAGTGAGGAGTCCAAAACTTTGCTTGGTAACTAGTGTCAGTGTTTAATCACTCTCATTTTGATCCCCACCCTCACCCAATGCTCCATTGGAATTTCCCTTGCTACAACTTGCGACCACTGCATATGACGTTGCCATAATTTGATGCATATAACATAAATTCAGACTTTGATACTATTTTTTTTACAAGCACTGGATTAGATTATGCTTGTAGTAAAATAGATTGATAATATTTTTTCCTTTACACATAACTTTTGAAAATGTCAAATAGAAAACTTACAGTAAAGCTGATGATTAGGATTTGTCTCTGAGGTTATCTTTTTAAAATAAGGTTTCTCTAATAGACTTCCACTGATTTAAGTAACTTCTCTAGAAAAGAAACAGTATCTAGCTGGTGTCAATAGAAATATAAACTATGCAACAGTTGAAGGCAAAATTAAAACTGTTAGAAAAACCATTCCTTAACAAGAGTTCTGAAACAGGAATATAGAATAAAAAAAAAATAAAAAAATCCTAAACTGGAAGTACTTGGAAACAGTCATTGGATGGTAAACAACCTCTTTCAATGGGAAAAAGAGAATGGAAAGCAATCTCAGTGAAAGAAACAGTTTCTGTATGTTATCACATGACTGTTGGAGTTATGGTTTGCAAAAGAAAATACTGATATTAGTAGAAATCTATAGAAAAATATGCAAAACTCTATGTATAATTCCTAGGCTAGCCCTTCCTAAGTGAAGAGGAATGGTTTTACCAGTGTGAATTATTTACGGAAGCAAACAAACTGAATTTGTAAACATTATTTACTGATAAAGGATTTCCGTTTCCTTGCAACCTTTAAACATTCTTGGGAGTATTATGGCTGAAATAGATCCCTAATTCTCAGCAAATGAGGTTGCCAATATTCAGTAGTTATTTCTGAACATGTCGCTGCGTTCTCTGAAACATTTCTGATAAAAGCTACAGCAGTTGGAACATTTGCCAGTAAATTCCTTCTCTACAATTTGTGTCTGAGGAGAGACTCCTCCAACTAACCTCGAATTTCAAGGCAGAAACTGTCAATAAGTTTGTCAATGAAGTTGTGCACCTAACGTTTTATAGAAGAATACGGGCTCAAATATAATGTCAGGTCTATCCTTAACATGCATTGTAGAAATACTGATTTTATTCCACAACAAGTCACAGAAAATGTATCTTTTACAATATGAAGAGAAACTGTCATTTACTTCTGAAATTCATAATCTTATCTAAATATTTTTATTGAAAATTTGCTTTGTTTTGACAAGCTTGGAGGTATCTCATGTATTCAAAATATTTTCTCTGTGGTTTTCATCGATACACAAAAAGAAAATTTCTTGACACCTACTATGGGATTGCCTTGTGCCATTTCTCTAGATAAATTAATCAGTTATTTTTGTTTCCTCCTCTCTTATGTGTGT